>NC_089682.1:13402236-13449736 GCF_031753505.1 Anomalospiza imberbis
GAACTTAAATGAAAAAACGGAGATAAAGAAGTGAAATGGGTAAAAGCTGAAATGCTTGCAATACTTTCAGAATAATATGAAGGCTTCTTCACAGAAAAGGAGTTTTTAGAGAGGCTCTGAAAACCATTCTGGATGTTTTGTTGCCCGCTCTGAAGGTTCAGTCTTGGGCACTAAGACAAAAATGAGTGAGCAGAGAAGCAATTTGCCAGAGAATTGTAATCTGGAACTTCTTGCAAACCAATTCATATGGATCACTTATACTGAAAAGCAAGTGCTTTCAAAATTTCAAATTACTCCATTAATACTACTAAGAGTACATATACTTAAGGCTGAAAATTCAAAGGTGACAACATTACTATGCACTTATAAATAGTTGCCTTCAATATAAAGCCAGTATCTTCTTATAAGCTATTCTTTGGTGTACCACTCAAACTGAAAAGAAAAGAAGTGGATGAGGGTCAAGCTCCAGCTTAGCGAGTCCTTATTTAAACTGTGTTCAGTTCAACTTAGTGTTTACTCCTCAAGGAGTCCTAATAGTCACCCCAATTAATTTTCCTTCTTAAAAAACCAAATAGCTGATTTCACAGCCTAAAATGCCATTTTGCTTTAATACTTTTTAAGCACTTTATCGGCATCTCAATCCTTACTTTGACATTTTTTCCTCGAAAGCTTGCCTCACGTTAAATATTTTATGGAAAACTAAATAATAAGGTTGAGATCTGCAAAAATAAGGACGTTTTTTTGTTCCATTCAAGAGTAAGTTCCCTCCATCTTCCTTGGCTGCAAAAGATATTAGCTCTCAAATTGCTGCACTGAGTATGCTTCCTGTATTGTTTCCTGTAGGTGGCTCTTTAGTGAGGAATTCCAAGTGCACGTGGCAATTTTCAAAGTTGCATCTCCAAAATACAATCCAATAAAAGAGAACTTTGTGCCACATGCATAAATAACTACCAAAAAACACCCCAAAGGATTCAAGTTTTTTCTCCCATCAGCAAAAATATTAAATGCAGAAATACATTGTGACCAAATCCCAGAGGTTTCTATTTCCTTCTGTTCTTAATTTATCTAACTGGTTTTCTGCATTAGCCACATGTAGGTCTTGGCTTCAGTGCACACACTTTCTACAGGTCTTTCTGAGAAACCATTTACATCCAGAGACGATGCACATGCATGTAATCGAATTCTCAAATTTCCTGTTACTCAGGTCTGTTGATGTGTAATCAAAAAAACAAGGAAACTTGCACAATAACGCCTGCAAAACTGAAATTCTATTTTAAAAAGGAAAGAAAAAAACAAAACCAAAAGGAAAAAACCGGATCTTTTAAATTTAGATATAATTATAATTACCTTAAGTATTAAGTGTTTCTTATGGAGTTACATTCCATTTTTGTCTTGAGAACTCATCTAGTGCTTATTTTGCTTTTTAAATAACTATTATTAAGGTTACCTACTTAATAAATGGAGGGGGTGTGTGTGTGTGTGTGTATCACTTACATGCTTTGCACTTTAACTTTTTAATCATGTTGCCTGGTGGACAGACATCGTTTTACTTCCCTGAGGGAGATGGTCCTGCTTTTTTTTTTCCCTGAACTCCAGGGACAAGCACCCTTCTTCACTTTTGCAGTCATTCAGCTTCCATAACAATCATTCAAAGGTATTCTCTTTCACAAGGTATTTGGACACAACTCTGATAAAAAACACGGGAGACAAGAGTTCCCCTGACTCACAGGTATAAGTCTTAGCAGTAACAACTGTAAGTGACCCATTTGCAACACCCTTTACAGAAAAATCTAGGAGTTTACAACATTTCTACTGTTAAAGCAGCAAATCCTCAGTGGCTAAAATGCCACCAGTAGGGAAATGCCCATCTTTAAGAAGGGACACTAATTGTGACAAGTGTGCACTTCCACACTGCCACCTATTGGGAGATTTTAAAGAACTTCATAAATATTAGCAAATTCTAGTGGAAAGTGTTCCCATGAGACAGATACCACTCCTGTCCCATAGAAAGAGAACAACTTGTGGATCAAGGGGAAGAATTTCAAAGGTGTACCACCAGTGCTGCCTACCTAATACCTAAATGTATTTCCTCACCTTCACCAGGGACCTCTGCGGTGCTACCACACTTACCAGGTTACAAATACTAAGTCCTTTAAAAGCTGGGTATGTTGTTTAGATGCCTAAGTGCAAGGCTGAAATTCACAGCTGAATCAGCTCTTTCACTGTCCCACAAGAGTTGCCAGGGGCTGTAATCTGCAGTCCTACACCCCACAGTGGTGTTACCCAGTGACAGATGCAGAAGGCTGCCCTGTTAGAAATGACCAGAACATAATACAGCATAACATACATTTTTCAGGGATGTAAGTAAGTGAAACAAGTATTCAGGCTGCGTGGGTATTATATTATTCATAAAAAAAAGACTCAGCCAGAGGCGAGTAAAATATCCTTGCTCTTTTAATTCCCACCACCCATAAATAATCTTCCTGTTTGTGTTTTATTGAAAAACAACTGATTTAAAAGTCACCTAGTGCTATAATCCCTGCTTCACAACTGCCATCTGTCCTGCAGTGGGAGTAACGGACCCTTTCATTCACAAGCAGAGCCAGGGGAATAAAGAGGAAGAGGAGGAGTTGAAGGGGAAGAGAGTGAGAAAGCGGATAAATTCCGTTTGTGCTATTAAAAAAAATAGAAAAGTGAACTCAGTGGTTGAAAAGTGAAGATAAAAAGATGAAAACAGTAATCTTGCTACAGAAACCAGAGAATTATGTTCTTGCTCTACCCCTCTTTTTCCTTTTTTTTTTTTTCTTTCACACGGTACAAACTGTAGCACCCTGAACAACTCACTCCCCTGCTATTTCCAGCACTTTAGAGAAACTTTTCAACATTTCTGTTCGACACATATTTTCAGCAGTGAGGTGAAGACAATAAGTAAACAGGTAGTGAAGGGCTATTTAGAGAGCTGGTCAGTCACAGTAATAATAACAACGCAAAAAGAAAAAACCCCACACAGCACAGAACATCTATCCTATGCGCTGTAGCCACAGACAACACATGACCTCTGACAAACAGTTTTCAGAGTAATTTTAATGCTACTCTGGATTTAACTTGACTAACTGGTAGCAATTGAGCACATCTTTTTTTGTGGCAGCAGTTATCTAAAATGCTACAATAACAGCATCAAAAGTAGAATGGTGGAAGATTGGTTTTCCATTGTGCTGCTGAACTGGCATAATGCCCACTTTAAAAGCAATTCGCTGCTCATCACTGAAATCTGGCAGACACGACACTAAATGCCTTGAGGGAAAAAAAAAGGGTCTTGAGAAGGGGGAACCACTCCAACCACCAAGCAAAGAAAAAGAAGGAGACTGAAAAAAGAAAGAAGGGAAGAAAGAAAGCAAAGAATGATGAATCTTTGTAAGAAGAGAAAATTGCAAAAATAAAAAGTTTAGCACTGCATGCAGACTCAACAGGCACTACTTAATTTGGTTGAAGATTTTATTGCAGGCTTGCATTAGTAATATCAGAGCAAAACAAAAGCAAATTTATATTTATGTCTGTCTATTGTTCTGATGAAGTGAAAACGTACTGAGTTACGTCAATCATTTGTCAAACACGTCTTCCTAGTTTTATTTACCACTAAGTATAATGAGTAAACATGTGATAATAAAACTCTTCTTTTTATACGGACATATACAATTTTTTCCCACAACTAAATACAGGTAATGATTTAGGAAGCATTCAAAATGTCTTTTTACTGTCAATAAAACTAATTCTATTCCCATTTTCATGTTAAAAAAGGGCTTTACAAATGAAAATTCAAATTAAAATTCTGATTATAGTGTAGTGTGACAACACCTGTATTTATAATTTTACTGTCAGCTAGCTCGCAGTGTTTAACAATAGCTTGAAGCAGGAAAGTAATTGGAATTTGTCTGTAACATGCCAGATGACGACACTGGGCACTTTGCTATGCTAAAGCAAATTTGGTCTGATGACAAAATAACCTTAGAAAGATCGGGCAGCACCCTCCACCACCGAAAAGGTTAAATAAAGCTATCCCTTAGCCAGGGACACAATCTATCTCTGGTAAACCAAAGCAGCTGAGCAGTAGCTGCAGGCAGCAGGGTACCCCGGGAGCTGGCTGGCCTCTCCTGAACAGGCATCTCTCGAGACCCTCCCTGCACCATTCACCTCCCAGCAGCTCTTCCAAAATGGGGCATTACTCCAGCATCAGCCCCGATGTAATTCAGAAACACAGGAGAGAAAGGAAGCGAAGGACACCAGGCTGGGAAGAGATGCTGACACAAGTGCTGCAGTTCTGTGGACCTCTGTGGGAATAAAAAAGGAAGCCTACAACAAAAATGTGCAATGCCACTTTGAACATGGAAGTATCCTGTGTCCTGTGTTTTCCTATCTCCCACACACATACACATGCTGACTGGTGTATGCTGACAGGCCAGGTGAAAATTAGGACACAAACACATACACTTTTAAAGAAAAGGTAAAAAAAAAAAGGCAAAAAAAGCGCTTTTCAATCTGAAGATTTCAAAACTTAAACACATGCCACTCTCCACACACAACTTGTCTTACTGAAGTCGACAAATTAAAAGCCCGTGTTTTTCATTATGCTGAAGACAGAATAAAAATAAAGAAAACGAAGCCACATAAGAAAGAAAAACAGAATGACAGTGATGTTTTAGTTTACACTAGATATGGCAACACATACAAACTGTCAAAACTATGGAGTGAAAAAAGCTGTTATCAAGCAACTGTCAAGAGAGTCCTCTGAGATTTGGAAATCTTGTGTTTATTGTAACTACTGCACATTACACAAAGAAAGAAACATCCCTCTTCTTACCATTGCTGCTTAAATATCATGCAAGAGAACCCAGACTTCTCCCTCACCGTTTAGTTTAATTTTTTTTTCCTGTGCAATTCTGTGCTTGACAGCACAGGGCCCCTCCTTTTTCAGGTTTTTATTGTTTGGTCAAAGTTCAGAGAGAAACTTGAGGTTATATAAAACATTATTTCATTTTCAAGAACTATCAACACCCATTTTATGTTGTTAACTTGTTGTCCATCATTTAAGAGTAGAACTGTTGACACCAAAACACACAGACTAAGGATTTCTCTCTTAAAACACGTACATAGAAAGAGTAAAGATAATGGAAATAGCTATTTTACTAGACATACTAACAATTCTTTTTCATGTATTTTAACATAGTGACTAGAAATGAGTCAGTTAACTGGCAGTGGGCTACAGTAATATTCAAAGGTTTAGTCTGAATGTATTAATGCAGATTTTAAACTGCACTTTCTGATTATAAGAAAACAACTACCCCTCTGAGAGAAATCCTCAGTATCTACAGGGTTTCAATAGAGCCCTCAAAGTACTGTTTTGAGTGACAGCCTTCTATGATAAGTTTCTCAACCAGCAGCAACATTCCAACCATGGTGGTACCTGGTTAAAAACCTGTGACCAAAAAACAGATTGCTTTTTGCTTATTACTCACTGTGAAATCACATTTATTATAATTTCTACAGGTTTATGAAAAAATCATCTTTATTCTGAATTACTGGTTTATGTAAAAATCATCTGTATTCTGAATCACTGTTTTTACAGAACAAACATCTGATGAGGTCCCAAGATTTAGCCTGAAGTTCTTGAGAAACAAGGAAGCCTTGAATGTGTTTGACAGTGCAAGTTTTAATGACTTCATCAGTTCTGGGGAGGGTAATGTTGAACCCAAAACCTCAATTAAGGAAGACTCAAATACTGTTTGAGCACAAGAGCAAATGACCTGTTGCCCCTGTGAAGTCAATGAGCCCACAGAGAGTACAGTAATTTTAAATGCCTCAAAACTGATGTTATTTCATTCTGAATTTGTTAGGGATACCACATCATCTCTGTAGATCTTCATGTGAGCTGACTTTCTTGGACCAAGCATCAGCCCCTGCTGGAGTTACCCACAGTGGCCACCACTCAGCAGACAACAAACACCACCTGGGAATCACTGCTCCTCATCCCTGAGCACCGACTCTGATACAGCCTAAATGCTCAAACTCAAAGGGACATCTTCATGTTTTTGCATATATAGATTTATTTTTTTTAAGTCTTAAGAGCACTTTTTCAAAATGTCATAATATTTATGATCATTGCATGAAAATACTTGAATAAAAATTCAGCCTGACACATTATACTCCCCACAACTACCATGACCACTTAGGTATAATTCTATCTCCAAATATTGGTTAACCTCACACAACACTATGACTAACATATTATCTCAGCATAAAATGTAAAATTAAAAAAAATTGTTGAGAAACTTAACAACAATGAATCTTTCCCACAAAAAACTGCTTTGTTAGCTGCATTATTTCCTAGCTTTGACTCTCAAGTACTTCCTCCTCCTGGCTTTTAAGAGTTTTAAAGTACCATAACAATTACTGCATAAACAGCTGCAGCTACATGTCCATTTAACACAGTCTTTTGAAAAATATATATCAATACCCTAATATAAGCTTACACACATGCTCATACAAAACATAAGAAACAAAACAGCGCTCTGATCCTCAGAAATTTAATAACATGAAATAAAGCTATTTTCAAGACTGGCAGAGTTGTAACACTGCATAGATATGATCCATATGCTAAAAGTCTATTCAAGTATTTACTGCTCCATAAATAGCAACAGTTTTGTCAGTGAACTGCAGCAAAATAAGAAAGACTATAGGGAAGTTTTGTGCAGAGCAGAGGTGAATTGTTGAAGAGGTTCTGGGCTTCCACTATGATTAGATTTGGGATTATTAAAGTTTGTAAGAAATAATGAAGTTAGCCTGACTCATCAAGGTCTTTTCATCTTATCCAGTCAACCAAATATCCTTTGGAAGTTCAAAAAAGCACTCTGAGAGCTGTATTTTAAGAAAGTCAAGTCTGACTGAAAAGCTCATCTGCCAAATCCTCTCCTTCTTCATATACAGATGTAAGAGTTAGGAGATAGGGGGAAAAAAAAGATGAGAGAAAAAGAGAGGGTCATTATAGCTGAAGTTCAACACATTGAAGTTGGCATCATCAAAATAAAGAGCTCCTCCCATTAATCATGAAATTTAGAGTACTGGAAGAACTACCAGACCTATTTCACTGAACAGGAAAATTCAGTACCAGAATATTGTTAAATTGAGTTACCATTATCAGTGGAAAAATATGCTCTATTTCCTATTATTTATGAAGCCCTGTTCTTTTCTTTCTTACCAATTACATTCCCTATCATTTCCAAAATATACAAACTCTTTTCAATCAACAGATTTCTTTATTACAGTGTACTGCATGCTTGTTACTGCCTCTTTTCTATATTGAACCCTTGATTGGACAAGCATTTCAAATTTAACATGGACTGTGATTGCACACATCAAACAAATTAAACCTGCCAATCTCTTTTTGGAGGATATCCTTTATATATACTATCACTGAAGAGGACCCCAAGTATATTTGCTTAGAAGAAATGGGGAAGGAGGAAATATTATTATGACAGAATCAGAAGACATTTATTTCCCCAAGATGTGTAACTGGCCTTGCATCCTCTTTTTCCCATTTCCCAGTGAATTATTTTATAACAGAAAAACATACTTGCTGAATTTCTGTTTTCCCTTTAGGAAAATAGCTAATCATCTTGCAAAAATGAGATGGCAGTAAGAGATGAATGATCCAGTACCCCTGAAACTGATTTTCCTTAAGTGAAGCAGTTGTAAACCCAGATAAAACAGTTCTTTGTAGAGTAACAGAACTAAAATGCATGGGGTTATGCAAGCCTGTTCAAAATGACACTCAGCTTTTCAGAGCTTTTGACTCTGCAAGCAGGCACCCAGCAGGATGAGAGAACAGTCTTAAGCTGCACCAGGGGAGGTTTAAGCTGGACATTAGGAGGAATTTCTTCACAGAAGAGGTGATTAGACTGTGGAACAGGATGCCCAGCGAGGTGGAGGACTCACCATCCCTGGAGATGTTTAAGAAACAACTGGACACAGCACTCAGTGCCATGGTTTAGTTGGCATGATGGTATTTGGTCAAAGGTTGGACTTGATCATCTTGGAGGTCTTTTCCAACCTTAATGATTCTATGAAAATACTGGAAAGCATTTGCTTGAAAGAGGCAGTTCAGAGATGCATTGGTTTAAAATCAAAGTCAAGTGGGAACAAGTCTAAAACCAAATAAGCAAATAAACAGAAAGCCCCTGCAATAATCACAAAACAGAACTGAGGAAAGTCAAGACAATCAAGACAAGCCAAGGAATGTACAAAACCCACAGAATAAATGGAATAAATTAGAAAAAAAATTAATTAAGATACCTGCTAGCAATGCTTGCCTAAAAGCACTCACAGTTCTTTGCACTTATTAAAGCTTAATATAAATTTCTCTTCTGCAAATGCTCATGAAACTGATATACATGCTTATCTGGAAACACCATCAGTTTCCTGAATCATCAGGAAAACATACAAATGACAGACTATTCATGCTGCTTTTACAGCTGCCAAGCACTGAATCTTCATTCAGAAGATCAAGGTGCTGCACTCAGCTTTGCCACCACATTGCAGCATCATACCAGACCAGTTGCTGAATCCAGGCTTCATTTTTTGCCTGCAGGACAGGTCGGACGGCACCTCCTCATCAGACCTACTGCTCCTCTTGCACTACAAATTCTATAGGCAGAAACGGTCTTAAAGATTGCCTATTTCTGGTGCACCAGACCTCTAGACAGCAGCAGAATACAAATAATAACTAGTGATGTGAAACAAGTCTCCTGAGAGAAGAGGTAAACCATATACCACATTTCCAATTTTTGTTTCAGAGATGTCTCTGCTGGCATCTGTATTTTTGATGGCATAAAATATTCCTATTCAACTGCTCAAGATGCTCAAGTCAGTGTTGCTAAGAATCATGTGAGGCACTTCAACAGCAGTTTGAATATATTTAAATTTGGGCAGTGTTCATTCTCATCAAAAGCTCACAAGTCTTCAAGGGTGAAGGCTCTACTCTTGTCTCTCAGAGACAGAGGAAAGAATACAATGGAAGACCTGGATCTGGAAAGTAAGAACTTATATCTGCAGTTAGAACAGGTATTTATCTTATTTTTGCTGAAACCAGTAAATTCAATTTTGATAGCAATAGTGCAACCAGGTATCTAGCACATGCTAGAAGTCACCTGCACAAATGAGATGTGCAAAACAAAGATAAAACCAAAACCAAGATTATAAAAACTGCTAGATTTCTTGAAAGTTGAATTAGAAAGCTTAAAGTGAAATTTAATGAAGAATCTGCTGCTCTACCTTGCTTTCACTTGACACAGAATTTACACCAACAATGTACTGAATGTCTAGGTGTTGCTGTGACTACCATGAAAAAGACAAAAATCGGAACAGTGAAGCTTTACTGCAAAACCCTAAAAAGATCTCTAAGCATTTAACACTACTTCATTTAGTGAGTTACACGTGGGTTTCTGCCTACCACGGGCAGTGTTGGTGCTCCCCACCTGCACAGAGGTTGAACTCCATCAGCCACTCACCAACGGGGCACTCGCCTCTAGGACAAGCCTACCACCCCCTGTGGTACTGCCCTCTTCCCCACAGGCAGCAATCCCAGCCTTTAAGAGGACACAGCCACACTGCCTAAGGCCTAACTTGCACACTCAAAAAGCGTGGCAGGAAATCTCAGCCTGAGGGAAATTGATATGTTACTCTGGAAGTTTCCAATACCCACGTTTTACTGCAATTACACCTTCAGTTAGACACCACTTCACAGGCAATGCAAGGAACAGGATACAGGGGGGAACACACCATTAATGTCATCACTGACTGTATGGGAAGGAAGAACCTAAGGGTTAAGATGAATGTAAAGGTTCAGTGAATAAATAATTTCTTGGAGATCCCCCTTTAAACTCAGTTTTGCTCCGATGCTTGGAAGATGTAAACACGCTGTGCCTAGTGAAATTGTCTCCACTAATACAAATACAGCTTTTTTCATGAGACTAAACTGTGAAGGTCTTTTGACAGTACCAGATACTATTCACAGCTATAATGGTTTTTAGAACACATAATTCACTACACAATCACAGGTTCAGGTGACTAAACACTCCACAATTTAGATGGTAGGAACTGAGCAGGAAAATGAACTTTGGAGCACACTCAAACAAATCTACTGCTCTGCAGATGACAGACACCAGTGTCTTCTTAGCAACGCTTTGGATTTGTGACACTGAAGAAAATAGTATTTCTGTGTTTAATTGCAAACTTCATGTGAAGATAACAATTAGAACTTCACCCTCACAGAAAACGAGTATTGCTGAAATGAAATTTGTCTAAACAGAAGAAACACTGAAATGATTTTAAAATATAGAACCACCGAATTTAGAAACAAACATGAACACTCTGGACCAATGAAAAAGCTTCAGAATCAGTGCTGAGAACTGGCTAATATAGTTATTTTGATTTTAGTAAATATTATGGCATTAGTTTGATATTGGAAACTGCTTCCCAAAATCCACATTAAGCCTCTAGAAATTCTAAGTATTCTACAATGGGACTCCCAGGTACTGTGCTTAGTGAAAGTTCTATATTCAAAATTCAGACACCTGAACCACAAACGTGAACCTAAGCTGGTCAGAAAAGACACAGAGAGGTGCATTCCATAAAGACAGTCAGCAGTGTGAGGGACACTTTGAAATTTTTGCTCAAAGCATTCAATATACACATTCAAAATGGATGTAATTCCTTTGTCCTGAGAACACCTTTCTGACACTGAGCTGGATAAGGAAGTTCTTTTTTATGTCAAGAAATAGCTTACACTATTGTACCAGCTAGTGCCCTTTGCATTATTAACTCTGTTTCTGCAAATGATTCTAAGTTCATCCAGCTCATCTTCTTAACCATTTCTTAACAAATCACACTTTAAAATAAGGAAAGCCCAAAACAAGATTGCAAAGAAGCCAATAAACAACATGCAGATATATCATGTATGTCACTGACACAATTTATTCTGAGAACAAATCTATATGAAACAGCTAAGTAAAGATTTTGAGTGCAACTAGACTTAAGTCCGATGACAAAGTCTAAGCTGTAAAATCTATGGAGACAACTGATAGATAACCACCAAAACCCACTGCAGACACCGAAGGTATTCAGGAGCACTGGGAACATCTTGCAACTGCTGCAGCAGGGGCCACACAAAGGCTACAGCTGCTTTGTACACATAAGTAAAAAGATATATATGGTGAACTGTCTTTGCAAACCAGTATTCTATGATAACCTCTCTTCACTTTTATTTCTTGGTCATGAGTCTCCTGGAGGAACAAAACTAAAGATTTTTGAGAGTTTAACTGTTATCTTTTAGCCACAGAAGCCACGGCAGTGCCTTTTCTTCAGAAGGTATAAAAAATGTTTACTTACTCAAATCACAAGAAAAATGCTAACTAAAGCTGATTTTAAACTGTTGAGAGTTGCCATGAAACTGATTCTGACCAGGTTATCACCGGAAACATTTGCTTCAGATCCAGCTGGCTACTGGTAAATCAAAGGGGAAGCTAACGGGGTGGAACTCCAGCCTCATCCAGTGCTGGTGCCATCCACATCCAGACCCAGGGACTGGAGCCTTCACTTTTCCCCAGATTAACAGCTGCTATCGGGATACTAAGGTGTATCTACTGCTTTCCCAAAGGATTTCTAGGAAGGGAAATAGTCATACACAGAATGACACAGCACTGTAAAATATTTTCAAAATTAAGGAACAAGTAATAATTTTTTTCTGTGCAGAGATTACATTAAAAGCCTATGCAACATTTTTCAAAAATAATGCAGGAATACCTGTTCAAAGCTACTGTGTAAATAATCTTCTTTTGCATTAAGCTAGCTATGCACAAACTAAATAAATTTATTATGAAATGTGAAATTAACCACTTTGTGAACACCAAATATTCACAATGTGAACTTCCAGGACACTTACATCTTAGCAAGTACAGGGAAATCATAGCTTTATTTTCAAAGATAATGGAGAGGGATAGAGGGAGTTTGTGTAAAAATTTATTCTGTCAGTATTTCTATTGACTTTCAACTAGAAGATTCTATGCAGCTTCTCATACATTATAAGAAGGTGCCAATTAATAAAACAGAAGAAAAAGCTTTAAGAAGCATATTTTATTATTTTGAACACTGCAGGAGAACACTGTAATCTGATAACCTGGCAGGACCAACTTCATAACAATGCACTGCCATATCTACGTGTCCCATCCCTGGCAGCATCCAAGGCCAGGCGGGATGGGCACCTGAGCAATCTCAGGTCTGATCGAGGGGATGGCATCCCTGCCCATGCTGGGGGCTTGAAATGAGGTGATCTTTAGGGTACCTTCCAACCCAAGCTGTTCTGTGATAATGTCTAATGCATGCTC
This sequence comes from Anomalospiza imberbis, assembly GCF_031753505.1. Taxonomy (NCBI): domain Eukaryota; kingdom Metazoa; phylum Chordata; class Aves; order Passeriformes; family Viduidae; genus Anomalospiza; species Anomalospiza imberbis. The sequence continues at coordinate 13,414,671 of NC_089682.1, forward strand.
CAGTGCCTCAGTGTTTCAGAACGGGCAGTTCTGTGATCTACAGACACCGACTGACCAACTGCACACAAATGTTTCAATGCAGGGGCCTGAACTGACCAGTAAGGACTTGGACAGTATCAAAAATCTGAAAAAAATTTATTTTTTTGCTCTCCACATTTAATGCATATACAACATTGTGGAACTTGCTCTCAGAAGTCAGGTATCCAACACTAACAAATGATGCACCAATGACATTTGGAGATGCTAAAGGTACAGTCACAATCATGCATTTAAAAAAACCCCTGCTTTTCACAATAATGGGTGAATGTACAAAATTAAATGAGGCTTGCAATATAATCAGCGTGGTTGGCTGCTTTAATACATTCCATTTCAATTTAAAATCACCACAAGCCAAGAGTGACGAATCTAATTTGATCAGTTGTTCACAAAAAACACTGAAAAGAGATGTAAGCACACCTATCAACAGCTGGTAACATGACCTGCTTTCAAAAGCAATTAATCAGTTTTTACAGAACCAGGAACTCTTAAAATATTCAAAATCAGTTAAAGCCACATACTGTTAGGAGACTGGAAAGGAATTCTCCTAGTAAGAGCATCTTACACATCAAGTTATTGCTTAAACCCATAGAAGCCAGAATATTCAAATAGAAAGGCCGAATCTTAAATGAAAAGGTTCAGTCAGGTGGTCCACTAACAGCAATAACCCGTAGTAACTCCACTTCAAAGATCTGATTGCTCTTTATGACGTTTTTCAACTGTATTTCTTTCATATTTAACTGGGTTTTATGAGTTCTTGCTAATATTAAATATGCATATTTGGCTGCAACAGAGTAAGTCCACAGATTACTAGTAACTTTGTATAAATCTTGTCCTACACAAAGAATATGCACTTTCAAAAGCAGAAGAAGCGCCCATGTAATTAGAAATACACAGATTCATTACTTCCCACTCAAAAAATACTGAGAACAATGTCATCTTATTTATCACATCTGTCATGCTTGCCATGCTCTAACTTTATGAACCTTGGTCCTGGAGGCCCAAGATCTCTTGGTCTCCTGGAGACCCCACAGATCTCTCTGGCTGAGAAAATTTTTTGGGAAGCTACTGAAACCAGTTCTGATTAATGAGACTGAAACTAACTTACAAATGGAACAGCACTGTACCAAACTGCATCCATTCAGTCATTTATTAGCATCTGCACAGAGAGGAAATTTTTGAAAGAGTTTCAAATCCAGCAGAATTATCCAAAACACAGCTTCGATTGTAACAGGAGATGACTGGTAGACAAACCTTTTCTGGAGAATGATGATTTTGTGTATCAGCACATCAGTGCTGTTGGAAGACTTGGAATTCAATTGCCATTTACTTACTCAAATCATTACCATCACCGATTTGAGGAAATGACTTTCCTATAACATCAGGCATAAGGACAACATACACAAAAGTAAAACAAGACACCTGAAAGGAAATTGCTCTGTCAAAAACAGTCACTGAAACAGCAGAGATGACAACAGACTAAAGCATCTGCTGCTAGCACAGAAGATCAGCTATAAACAAAAGAAAAATAACCATTTGTGATCTAGTTTTGGATGAAGCACGTGACCAAAATTAAACACTGCTGCTTTACTTCACTTATGAGATAACCCCACAACCTTGGTAAAAGAACAACCCCCACATGAGACATTTAATCCAAAAAGGCTTGAAATATCAACAGAAAAATACATATTTAATAAACACTTGCCCAACTTATTAATGAATTTTGGTTCAAGTATTTGGTAACAGCTAGCTTTTTCCCAATTTAAGCTGTAGACTGCAAGCTACATATCAATGTCATAACAGCTTGGTTTTTTGATCATGAGCTTTTGTTACATTCTCAAAGGTATGAGATATAACTCAGCATCATTTTTCACCTTCATCTACCTTCCACATAGTATTTTGCAGATTAAGAGGCAAAGCAGATCCCCAAAACACCAGAAAAAAAGATGAAGATGAACGTGTATCTCCTTTCTATCTAAAAGGGAACCTGAAACATCCCCCATTTAGTGAAATGCTGCTCACCCTTAAGTAAATGCTTATCAGACTGTAAGGAGCAAACAAATACATAATTCTTGGTGATATACATAATTCCAGAAAAAAATCCCACAGATCACAGCTGCTTGGATACATTTCTGGGATGGGTGCCCAACACAGGGTATTTTTCCGACTGTGTGCAGAGGAATCTTTCATCACCCTCTAGAAAAACATAATCAAATTATGCAGTAGTTGCTTGCAGGGGACCCTTATCTATAGATACATCTAGAGGTAAACAGCATCTGTGTATTAAAATGGAAGAAACTGCCAGCATACTGTTCCTCCTGAATACACCCATGTGCTTTATAGAAATTAAGAAAAAAAAATTTCCCTTCCTTCGTAAACTTAAAATTTACTCTTTTTTTTCCCTGTCAGACTAGTCCTGCTGAGCATTATAGAGTCAAACTTCCTCAGAAAGCAGCTCACTTAGCGAGTCATTGGTGCCAAGGTCACCTGATGTTCAGCAGCACCACATTCTGGGACCAGGAACATCCAACCCCCTGATGGTTACAGATGCTGGTTTACAAACTCTATAAGTTACCAGTGCAAGCTACCAGTGCTGGGATGGGCAAGAACCATCCCAGCACATGCTGAGTGAGGAATATCTTTCCTCTGTCATGCAACAGAGAGTGACCAGAGCTGAAATACTGTCTCTTGTCATGGTGCTGCACACCAATTGCAGGGGAACACTTCCAGCTATGGTCATGTAAACAGGTATGAGATAAACCAGGGAAAATTAAACCATTTCTGGCAAATGCAAGTTATTGGTCCCTAATTTAATTAGACTTGATCAAAGATGAAGGAATCCAAGAAATAATTAGTCATTCACATGGAAAGGCACAAAATAACTCAAGTTCCACTGCTGGTGAAGCTTATACCCTCTTCAGGAAAGCAACTTGGGCTGACTTCTGAAAAGCAATCTTTTCATAAAGTAAAGGAGACAAACTACTCCCTGCCACCTTTACCTTGCAATGCTGGGGAAAAAGCACTGGAGAAAATTAAGAATCATCACAGTTTAGCACTTGGGAACATCACCCCTGCTCTAACCTAGTGTACAGTAACTTCAAGAAATGCATTACTCTGTTTTAACACATTGGCCAATGTAAAAAGAAAATTAACACCAAACATTTTAATTTTTAAAAATTATTTTTCCTGTTTCTGCCTGTGCACTTGTCCCAAATCCTCCCAGTTTTTCACAAGACACTAAAGTGAATAAAATACATACCTGCAGCTATTCTGATACAGTGATCAAAATTCTTTCTTTTCCAAGACCCTGCCCACACAATCTACTAGAGTCTGTATCCTCTATCCTGCCTTCAAGAGCACATGAGATGAGCCATTCTGAAACAGTGAGATCACGGGCTCAGCTGTCACTAATACATCAAGGGCACAACAATATCCTCTGTCCCACTGATGCAACCAGCTCCACTACCAGGATGCCAATACATTAGTTTTCTTCAACCCCTCCATCCCCCCACCCAGGGAAGCATGTCTGCTGATCATCTGCTGTTTGTGAAGTCAGCAATCCTGAACAGGGAATACAGGAGATATGCATTCAGCAGCACAATGGACGTGAAACAAGGAAGCAGGTTACTTGGGTACCACAACATTAAGTACTTTCTGACAAAGACTGCATTAGCAGATGACAGGAGACTGAACACACAGCAAACAAAACGCTTTGTAGATTTTTCTGTCCCTGATGCTGCAGCTGATCTGGAAGAGAATGTGCAGAGTCCCTCAGACAGAGATAGCCTTTGATCTCAGTGTACTAACCTGATACACTTACAAATCTGTGAGCGCCTTTTGCCTTCTGCCCTCCCTAAAGAGGGTCTACAAGTAAATCTGAGGCTGCTCTGCTACAAGAAAATATATTTTAAAGGCCCTTCTAAAGTCAACTTTGTAAATGTATATTTTCCTGTTTCATGCTTGACATTCAAGCAGAAGGAAGAAAGATTATGTGCTATGATCTGTAGAATATTAAACTCCTCCCCATGATAACTTTGTCTGGAGTTATCAAAATCCCTGTATTTACTGAATATGAAAAAGCAGAGGTTGATGGAGCTGGCTTTTAACTGCTAGAATCTTTTGTGGGTAAAAAATAGCTATTAATAGATAACAACTGTTCACCTTGAAGACTGTAAATTAATTTTCAAATGACCCAACACAAGAAGTTTCATCTTAGATTTGTTCCTTCAAAAAACAGTACCAGTGTGGAACTACAACCTCTGCTTCTCCACAAATAACCACAAAACAACAGCCTGCTCCTGTGACAGAAGCTGGAACTCCATTCTGAAAGTGATTTTTAACTGGCTGGTTTGCAGACCTCGAGACAGGCTTTTCTACAGGAGTGATGGAAGTTACAGAGTTTTGCCTCCTCATGATGAGATGCCTTCCCCAGAGTCTATACAATTAGCTATGCACACTTCAAAAATAGGTTATTCTGGGATGTAGAAATAGTTTATTTCAGAACACACTTTTCTCACTTTGCTTTAGCCAACAGAGGTTGTTAACTGGAGAAGGATAAAGAAAACTACTTTCATGTTACTTTTTTATTCTTTGGTGAAAAACCTCGAGGTGACTGGAGTGTTGTACACATCAATTTTTCACATTTGGCATCTAACATGGTAATATCTTCTTGGTACAATTTTTCCAGTAATACTGCTGTGTAGATCTGAAGTAGTCACCACCTTGGACCTCCTTTATAACCAGCAAAACAAGGAGGCATTTCTCATGTGTGATCCAGTACAGATGAGATCAGCTGAGCCATGTCCTAGAACTGCCTAATTCTCTCCATAATACAAAGGACCACAGCCTGATAAAATCATATACAAATACTTGAACTTTGAGATCTTAAAGCCAGCGGTGATGAAGTGCACTCCTTTGCAGAGAATATTCTCCACTGGTGATATTTGGTGAGGAATGCCTGCTTGGCTTTACCTAGAACAGAAAAGCCCCATCTCACACAGTATTTACAGACTCAACTACCTACATAACAAGGTAAGGAGAGTGTACACAACAAGCTGAACACAAACCAGCAACAGGCACTTGCAGGAGGAAGGCAACAGCATCCAGAGCTGCATCAGCCAGAGCATCAGCAGTAGGTGCAGGGAGGTGACCCGTCTCCTTTGCTCAGCCCTGGAGAGAAACATCTGGAGTGCTGGGTCCAGCATCTTTTATTAAAGGCAATGTCTATTAGCTGAAATATAAGGGTGGCTTCTTACTACATAAAAGGCTTGTCACTGGGGTAGTTTGTATTATCTTTATAATTGGGATATATTGCTCTATAGAGCTTTGCTTTATAACAGAATGTTTGTTTGATCTTCAGGCATTCCTTGGGCCTCTCTTGGCTAGGCACACTTGAGGACACAAAGTACCCATGTTGCTGGAAAATTTTAAATGCAAAAATTTATGTGTAAGTTCAATAGTACTTTTTTTCTTGAGTGCTGTTTGTAGCTCCCAGTTTGAAAAGAACTCAATTTTAAAAATCAAAGTATATATACCAACTTGAATTATGCTAAGAACATAGTTTATCATAATAATGGCCTTCAAAAATGTGCTATTCAACAGAAATATTGGCCTACTCCAGACGTTTCAAAAACATCAGCTTGCAAGTGTTGAAGAAACTTCCCAAGAAGGATGTACTCCATCTGTAAAAGTGCTGATTTCTGCAAAGAGAAATTTCCTCCCAAATCATATTTTATGTTTAGAGGACAATAAAAACCCCTTCTTTGATATACTTCTCCAGAGTCCTCACTATACATATCAAGAACAAGACGATACAAAATTATATTTTCAAGCCAACCCAAGTCTAAAATTCTTTTAGAGATGACTAATGCCAGTTTAAGACTGTGCCCATGACTGTGCAACAGTTTTCAGTAATATATACACAGAGATCTTATTTAACTATTTCCTAATTGAGAAAACTTCTCACAGGATAACAAGTGTAATGAAATCCAGTTTAGGGTGCTCCTACTGGAAACACGAGACCTAATTTTAACCACATTGGATTCAAACAACCCATAAAAATAAAAGCTACATTTTGCAATGACCTATTTGACTGTCTAGCTGTACTGCAAATTAGTTTCATTTACTGTTGCCTCTTTAAAATCCTTCAACATATTTGATCCTCAGAGCTCTCACCTGCATTTTCCATACCGAGAATTTTGGGATTGTTCTTTGTCAAATTCATTTCACATATCTGTTCTGCTCCTTGATGTCTTTTTCTTATTTTGCACTAATGCTCTTTCCTCACATGGTTCAAAACAAGCATTTCTCATTTCCTTTACAAAATACAACCTCTAACAAAAAAGTCCACATGAATCCCTGTGGCAACCTAATAAAATGTTACCTTAGTATTAAGATTTTTTTGGGCCCTTAATTACAGTACCAACACAGTGCCATGGATTTGGATGGGACAACTGGAAGTTCTCTACCTGTCTCTTAAGAATCCAAGACCAAATGAATAACCCACAGCCCTTTCCTTCCCCATGAGAGAGTTTACTTTATAATCGCTATGCTACAAAAAATCCTCAACAACTCAAGTCCCCTCAAAGTGAAATGTAATTTTTGAAGCATAATGCTGAATCACAAGTATTGTTTCTATAGTCAAGGGTAGAGGCACCCAGACAAGTAACTGCAAGGCATCCTGACATATGAATGTGTAATGTAAAGCTTTACCATGGAGTATTAGGGATAAGGATTACCCTATACTGTAGCAATCTGTGGTTGCATCTACCCTTCTTTCTTTTATCCTCATGAAACTTCTGCGAAGTCTGAGTGCACTGTCACCTTCCTTTCACATCTATTTTTTGGTAAAGGATGCCAACCCAAGAGCAGCCAAGGGCTTTCGTGACAGTAAGGCATCAGTACCTCAATGCCTGGAAGGACATGGGTCTAAAACACGCAGCAGGTGACAATGGATGGGAGCAGGAAACTGAAAGCTATTTCCAAAGGATCTCTGAACAGTCTTTACGTAAGTAAAAGAAGTGTGAAGATGAGGGCTCCTGAAAACCCAGCAAGCCTATCACTTCTCAAGAATCTATCTCAATGATTTTATTTCCCCTCCAAAAGCCATTAAGAGAACTGGAAGAAGGAAAACTAGAATGCACTAAAGGGAACTTACAGGAAAGATGAAGAGAGAATATTTACAAGAGCATATAGTGACAGGAAAAGGGAAAATAGGTTCAAACTCAGAGGGCAGGTTTAGATTAGATATTAGGAAGAAATTCTTTACTGTGAGGTTGGTGAGGCACTGGCACAGGTTGCTCAGAGAAGTTGTGGATGCCCCATCCCTGGAAGTGTTCAAGTCCAGGCTGGGTAGCCAACCTGGTCTAGTGGAAGGTTCCCTGCCCATGGCAGTGAGGCTGGGGCTAGGTGATCTTAAGGTCCCTTCCAACCCAAACCATTCTATGATTCTATGCTGGAAGAGCTGAGCAAAACCAGGACCTACACGAGTGGGAGAGTGGTTTTTGCCAGGGCAGAAGAGATGCCTGGAAATGTAGAAGCATTGAGAGCAGCAACCAGACATATCAGAGCTGCCCCAAAACCCAGACACCACAGGCTAAAGTGGGTCCTGGAGGCTCAGGCTGAAACAAAGCATATTTGTTGTCCCTATGGGTCAGTGCAGCATTAGCAGTCACTTGCAGGACAGAGAACACATGTACCTATCAGAAGTCACTAGCGTTAAATGCCTCAGCAGAACAAAAATTATACTTTTTGGCATTTGCTAGAAAATACTGACATGCTTATATGTTAATAGACTAAATACTGAAATAAAAGGCATGTTTTGTCTGAATAGGAGCCCCTGACTGCATACTTCCCGTGTTCAAAATTTGCCACAACAACAGAAATAAAACAATAAAACCAAAAGGAAGCAAAGTCTTCAGACTGTATTCAAAAGTTCAAAAAGGCTTTGAACTTACTTCATTGTAATACTTACTTTGAAATTACTTCATTGTAATTTCTGAATTTTATCAGAGTTCCTGTTTTTATGGAAAAACTGGAAAAAATTTTGTGTCCAGGTCACCTTTATGGCTGCTTCCATCATTGTGGTACCTGAAATGGAGCTTAAACTGGGAAACAGCTGATAAATCTTTGGAGAACAAAAATGGAAAGTATAGAAATAGCGGTTTTAAACTTACATCCAGACTTTCAGAAACTAAACCTTCAAATAGAACCTCTGCTTCTTTCTCTTTTTTGTTAGACTGTGTCACGAGAAGAGCAACAAAGCTGGTGAAGGATCTGGTGCGATTGCTCCCCGGGAGCAGCTGAGGGAGCTGGGGGTGTTTAGCCTGGAGAAAAGGGGGCTCAGGGCAGACTTCATTGCTCTCTACAACTCCCTGACAGGAGGCTGCAGCCAGGTGAGGGTTGGCCTCTTCTCCCAGGTAAAGAGTGACAGGACAAGGGGAAATGGCCTCAGGGTTGGGAGGTTCAGGTTGAATGTCAGGAAAAAAGTCACTGAAAGAGTGGTTAAACACTGGAATGGGATGCCCAAGGACGTGGTGGAGCCACCATCCCCAAGAGTGCTTAAAAAACATATGGCACTTGTTTCCAAACAAGAAGCTACACTTTAGATCTCTTAAATTAAGTAATACTCAAAATAACTGAATTAAGTCTCAAGTTATCATGCCCTTGCATTCATGATAACCGATTTCAAACCCATTAAATTCCTGTACAATACAATATCAAAAGTATGAAACAGTCCACATCATGTTCCTGGTTACTATAGCTTAACATTACTCTTCAAAAACATGGCAGTTAATGCTCTAAGTATGTTAACTACATTGGTTTTGGTCACTCACCACTATTTTTCATTAAGTACGTTTTAAACTACAGGCTCAGCTCTATCAAAAAAAGAGAAAAAGTCCTTTTAATGCTTTTGTGCCCTCCACCACGGCTAACAGAATCTCAAAACATTAATCTGACAAATGCACTACTGTTAGTTTATAGAACATATATTGTCACATTAGAAATATAAAACAATACCATAACTAGCTAAATATTTTAATTACAAGTCTGTAGAATTCTATTAATGTCAAATATTATTTGTTTTTATAATATAAATAAACTAGCTTAGGCTGTCACTCATTTCTTTTTATTCATTTTTTGTTTTGTCTTACTGCATGCCTCTCTCACAAAGTGAAAAATGTCTATTTAAAGATAAATGGAAATACTACAGTACGTAACGTTTTCATGTCAAAACAATTACATTATTATATTCTGAGTTAAATAATATAAGATAGGAAAACTTTTTGATATGCATTTAACAGTTGTAATCCTTGCAGGATCAACTTCTTCCAAACCTATTTCTGCCAGATAAAAACAAAGAGCTCCCTAACCTGACCAGCTGCCCCTTGTACCCATCTCTACCCCTCCCAGAACAGGGGCAAGCCAGGACAAGAATATCCTTCTGTAATTTTTTTTAAAGGCTGAACCACGTTTTGGCCTGTCACAGATGAATAATCTGCTCTCAAAAGACAATCACATTAGACAGAAACATGAAATTTGGTAGTTGGATTGTCAGAATGAGATCAACATCAAAATAACTACAAAGGTCACAGAACGAGTGTGGCTTTGCTTACAGAGAACTGCAAGTGGAGGCTCTGCCCACAAGACAGAGAGGTATTTCTTTTCTGGAATATGTACTCCAAACACTGTCTAGTGCATTCCTTATTTTCAAGGCAGCTACACCCATGGCTTCAAGTGCTCAATTGCCCCTGCTCCTCCAGAAATACATCAATTGGGATTGGTTGCTACCACCACAATTTCCTGATATAGAGATGGCAAAAATGTAATAATCCTTTATGGAAGGCAGTATTTTTTAAATTTAAATAAACCAAATTTAAGCTGCATTTAGACACTTATTTGTCTTGTGCTGCATTTTTACACATTTATCATGCACCATTTTTGTATCCCCTATGGAATAAAACAAAAATTTTCCATTATGCTATTCTCTACATGGTTTACTAGTCCCTAATAAAAGAAGAGATTATCTCCATCCATTTCTTAGAGAAGAGAGCATAACTATATTTTCATAATGTATTTGATAGAAATCCTTTGTTTATTGAGGATATGGAAAGATATTTCAAAAGAAATGTCTCCCGTGCAGTTATTATACTTCAGTGAGTATAATAATTAACATAATTTTATTTGCAGCAATAATTTAGATCTTGGAGATTAAATAAGACTCCTGTTTTCACAAATAATGACTCCACCTGTTTCTTTTAATGGTCCATATAATTTAAATGGGTTTGGAGACAATTTCTCTTTAGGACTCACATACTTAGGAGATGTGAGTTGAGGTAATTGCATTTAACATCAAGATGACATATTCACATCAACTGCAAACCCAGGCCAAGTTTGGGAGCTAAGAATAGCTTTTGGCAAGTATTCAATAACACAGTTGCCTTACGTAACAAGCACAGAAAAATTACACTCTCATACATGTGCAACACAGTATTAAGTCTTGAGGTGTTCCAAAGAAATTTCAGTATTTCAGTGCCCCCTTTCTTCACGTTTCTTTTTCACCATTTCCCTTCTGACATGTCTTAAAATTTTCTTCCTTTTTATGAGTATCACAGCTAGTGATCACTTTTTAAAAATTATCCCTTTCATATTAATTCTGCTTTCTGTCACTGAAAGTGTACTTCTTCTTGGTGATTTTAATACTCTGACTTAATAAATAAATGCTTGCTGTCACAATGCATGTGAGAAAAAGATTTGTATCTCTGATGCCATTGTGATACATCACAGTGTTAGAGAACAAAAAAAAACACCAAATCTAATACTTTACAATACTCTTTTCATTCAAACTACTAAAGGTAGCACATGATTTATTTAACATATAGAAAATACAGTAACTATCTTCTTTTAATGCAACACCAAGACAAAAGAACGATTGATTGTCCTGAATATTAATTTTACTCTTCTATAACATGCAGTAAACTATTTTTGGTTTCCAACTGCAATTAGACAAATTTATAATCAAGAATGTGCAATAGTTATTAATAAAACAACATACAGACATAAGTGCATATCAATACAGGAAAACATTTTTTCAAAAGCAGTTTTATGCAATAAAAGATCTTTAGACATGAGAAATCAACTGCATTCCCTTTATGTTTTGTGGAGTCAAGCTTTCACTCCACATATACACGGCCATAAACAAACTTTCTCAAGTATCTTTACACCTGACACCAAACACCTGAACCAGACACCCTCAACCAGAATACAAACAAAGTCACAAAGGTGCTCACTCAAACCATGCTACCTCCTGGCTGCTCAGCTACAGAGTCTTTAAGTTTAAAGACAGGAGGTATCAACAGCAAAAATTAAGAAGCTCTAAATTTGCAGGCAGCACAGTTGAGTTCTCCAACCTCATATCAAGGCAAGTCATAATTAAAGATGAGAAGCCCTTCCACAACCCTGCCAAACTGTACTGCCCATGTGGAAGGGGAAAAAGAGTGCTGGTGTGAAGTACAACACTGCACACCATCTTCAGTAGGTCACTGGTCTTTTAAATAATCTCTAGTGAACAAATAAGATTTCAGAAAGTTTTTAGTAGATAATTACACTTCCTGATTTTGTAATTAGTGGAACTACATGTAATTACATAATAATTATGACGGTAATTACGTAATTAAGATGTATAATTATGTAGTAAAAAACATTATGGAAATAAAAGCCATCAACTGTATAAGCACAATACATTTTTAAAAATAAATTCTGTATCATCTGTTTAAAGCTACCATTTTCCTCAAAATATCAAAGTGATTATAAGCCATCACTGGCAAGTTCTAAAATACATTTCTTATGAGACTTAAAAATCATACAGATAATTGTATCTTTTAAAAAATCTCTTTAAGCCTTAGCTTTACATTATCTTTCTGATGTCTAGGCAGACATATCCTGAATGCACTTTACAGAGTTAAATTGTTTACATTTATATTTCCAATTTCTACTAAAATAATTTCTTTAGAAGTAGCACTGATGTCAGAATTTTGGTATCTAAAATATAGGAATTTGTAACTTTTTTTTTAGCACCATCAGATCCATAAAACTTTTGGGTCTTCTAAAAGGAAAAACATGCTAGTCTTGCACTTTTTCTACAGAAAAGAGCAAACTGCTGTGAGAAGCTGTAGTCACTAAAATGCTGTCATTTCTGACTTGCAGTGAACAACAGCAGAACTGACTCCCATAAAAAAAAAAAAAAAAACCAAAAACAAAAAAAAACCACACCCAAACTTTACTAAGGAGATGAAACCAGAAAGACAAAGGTCTCTATAATAAAAATGTCTGTGTTTCAGACAGAAAAGAAACTGAAGAAAAAACTGCTTTAGAAATATTTTCTGTTTAGAGAAACTCACAAGAGAACTGATAAAGGAGGAGGCAGATAACACCAGAGAGATGGCACCACTGCATGGTTAGAGATGACAAGCTGACCTGCACCTATTCATACTTCAGTAGGAAAAAAATCCTGAAGTGCAAATGAGAAGAAATTTCTGTTCACTTTTTTCCACATATAAAAAAACCCCATGGTCAAATAACCATTCCAATTTATGAAGAGTCAGAAATTAGCTAAGCCACTACTTCATCCCATCTGCAACACCAATACAATGTGCAAGGGATAAAAGTCTTCATTAATCAAAACCCTTTTTTTAGTGTCTGAGCCACAGTAAATGTGCTCCTCTCATGCCAAAGATTTCCCACATTGTAGATATAACTGTTTTAACTCATTACTTCTATTTATTTCCTTCACAAGAAGAGAAAACAACTCCAAGAGAGGTGTACCAACCCATTATATTTTATGCTCAGAGAAAGGGTTATAGAAATGTACAGTGTTAATGGGGTTTATTTAGATTTTGTAGGTTTAAAAAAAAGACAACAGGAACAGAAACAGAATGGAGAAAACATTACACTTAAGATCTTAAATATTTCTAATACCAATAAAAAAGGCATGAGCATTAGGGGAGGATAACCTAAGATTTAAAGATAATCTAACTGGCCACGTATTACTTCAAAAGGCACAAAAACCCTATTGCAAATAATTTTCAGTAGGTTTTGCTTTCCAAAAAAGTTAGGACTTAAAAACACTCAAGAAATAGTGACTCAAATTTAAAAAAAAAAATCACAAGTCTTTCTCTTCAAAACAACATATTAAGGAAAAATGAACAAGTGCTTTTGAAGAAAGACTCAGATTAAATTATTGAAAATTATTATTTTACAGTCTCTTCAAAACAACATGATTGGAAGACAAAGTACTTGACAGCAAATGTGCAGAGGAGCTTTTATTTGCTTGGATGTGGAGATCACTACAGTGAACTGAAGCCTTAGTGATGGTGCCTGGAGATGTGAAGCCATCAGAAATGTTTTGTTTATTGAACTGCTCCTTCTGAAAAGAGACAGACCAGGTTTCAGCAGCTGCCATCTCACAAATAAATGCGCACACACACAGAGATACACCTAGGTAATTGATACAATCTCTCCTTATGGTCCACTGGAACACACATGTAGAAAACTGTATCCCCTTTCGTAACTATTGCAACAAGCACTTTGCTGTAGCCTTCTGTCTGTATATTGACAAAAAATGTGGCAAATTGTTCTGATTTACAAAAAGTCTTCCATTAAAAAAAAAATCACTTCAGTCTGCTACTTGACATACCAAGTTATAAACACATTGAGGAAAAACACTCACCACTGAACTGACAGGATTCACACAAATATTCTGAGCTGATTTTTTTTTTTTTTTTTTTTTTTAATATCCAGGTCTAACAGCCCAGAAGAGCGTCTTTTTTCCCCAATATAATTTTTCAGTTTATTCATCCATAAAGTAAACTAGGGATTTTTGATGTTTGCATGGAAGGGTGGAGTGAGGTGCACACAAGAAGCTGTAATAAAAGCATGAAAACATCCTTTGAATATGCATTTGGTTTTACAAAACCACAGCCTGTAAGTATATGATCAAAACAATTACATTCTATTTCCACAAAGTGGCATATACTTCAAAGATGTAGGTCTCCCTATTACACAGGAATATTTAACTGCTTTTCCCAAAGTTATCTTCCGCCCATCCTCATTTTCTTCTGCTTATCCATTAAGAGGATATGATGAGACTTTTCAGAATCAAACCTCCATGGGTTGTTAAATAGATTCTGGGAAAGAATCCGCCACAGCAGCTCTGCACTTTCTGTCTCTGAAATACTTAGAAGTCTTGCAAACAGCATTTGTGACCTTCCCTCTCAGAGAAATGGGACAGTCAAAGGGCAGTAGCTTCCAGCCCCTTTCTACAGTATGGAACAGACAAAAATCCTAAGACCACGATCCTGTTTCTCCAAAAAGATCACAGCACCAGAAACAGGCTCAGTGATACTAATGCACTGAGAATAAGTAGGTTGCAGCATCCTTATCTTCTGTTTGATGACAGATGATGTCAGGGGAAACTGCACTGGAGACATCTGTGCAAGGCACACAAGTTGTAGTGACTTTATGGGGCCTCCATTTCTCTTTCAGAGGTTTTCATTTCACTGTATTAGAAGCAAATGAAAACAGTAATATCTTTGAATATTTAACAATGCCAATGTTTGAATGGAATAATGAGATAAAGATTACTACACTCTATTTTGATCTCCTAATGACACAGCCATAAAAATACATTGGTGCCAATTCTGGAGTAAGGCACACAGAGTGAGCATACTCCTGTATTTGAACCTCAAATGTTCAAAATCACTGATAGTTGGCCTATCCTTTTTCATCTATATTAAGAGAGGATGCTACTACTTTGCTACTCTTGCTGGTTTTTACTGCTCTGCTTGCTCACCTAAGTAGCAATGTCTGATTAAACCCACAGCCCAGCTTCAAAACCTATCAGAAAGTACTGAAAACATGCTGAGTATGTTGCTACTCACAACAGAGCATTTTTTTCCTTTTCAGATTAAAAAAAAAATGAGAACAAATAGCCCTTCTGGTATTACTGGTATCTTAAATTAGGGGTTTGAGCATAGCAATATTAAAAATTAAACTGTTGATTTAGAAAGACAGCCCAGAATTTCCAGAATTTCACTTTTTGTAGTATGACAACTAAGAAGCTTGTACTGTATCACAATGTTAATCTATTAAATTGTATCATCATAACAGACCTTAAAGTTCCAGATGAAAGGAAATGTTGGTTTGGAGGAGAAATGCTAGTATTAATAATAGGACAAAAGACCCATAACTGTATCATCCAAATATTCCTGAGTGGTATAATTTACAGCTAACTTTTCCAGTCACTGAAACAATATCACATAGACCAGTCAGCTTATTCTTGATTCTTACAAGAAAAAGAAGGAACAGTAACTATGTAATGATTACAGTAGATACCAAATAAAACATGAGTGAACGATGCTGTAACCACCACACTGGTATAAATAAGCAGAAGAAGAGTCTGTAAAACATATTAATTAATCCTTTTGCTGTATTCCTCTGTGGTAGGCCTGACCTACTGGAGATCTAGAAAAAAAAAAAAAACCAACAAACAAAAAAACCAACCAAAAAAACCAACAACCAAACACACAGAGAAGTTGGAGAACTCTCCTGCTGTTCCTCCACAAAACAGGTTAGCAGTTGAAAGAGACTCAGAATACAGCATTGCATGTTTTAAATATGTAAAACTCTCTAGGAGAACAGTGTATAACCCATCGTGCACAGAATAAGCTTCAGAAAACAAAGTTCACCTCAGATACCAAGACCAGCTCTCTACAGTAAGTACAGTGAAAACACCAAACACCACAAGAAATTGTGTGTACAGCCTGCCAAGTTGTAGAACCTGCATTGCCAGAGGATTTTTAAATTTAGCCCATCTGTAAAAAGTAGGCTGTGGTATTGATCCTCTAGCAGGGAAAGGAAGCAGCTTGGATATCTTTTTGAACTCCCACTGATTTCGCAATTACTATTTTAGATTTCATTTCAACAAATAGTATGGGTCTTCAGTATGAATAGCTGAACAAACAAAACCTGCTCTGTAATTAAGATTCTGTATTTTGAAGAGGCAAGAACAGAAAATGCAAGTGAACTAGTAGCGAAATCTCAAGGTTCTGAATGTGATAAGACATGAATTCCTTCAAACTACAGTGGAAAACAGATTTATATCTTCAATCTCTAGCCATCAAAACTTTTTTCTTTTTAAAGAAGAACATTCCAAGATAAATAAAAACTAAAGCTGCTAACAGGAATAAACAGAACCTACAAAAAAGAAGAACTGGTGTTTAAAAATTCAGGAAAAATGGCAGTAAGAGGAAGAAACAACAAAGTCCTTGCAATTTGGGCTTCACGAAACAATGACCAAAACAAAGCAAAAAATCTCCCCAAACCAAAATCAAAACAAGACTCAAGCAGTGGTTTAGTCACATAAAAATAGGAGACTGAAAATACCAAAGATATATAAAACCTACATGTACATTTGGCCACCATTTTTGATAAAGGCACTGATCACAGATCACGGACAAAATGGCTTGTGAATGATGGCATGGAAACAAAATCTTTTTTGTTACAAGGGAAAATAAACACTAGCTTCATGCTATAAAGGGGGAGTTCACTAGATTTCCATTTCAGACCTACAACAAAAATTGTATTTGAAAATTATTTAATCCTACACTGTTTGACATGAAGTGTATCACATCAGTAAAATATGTTACAACAAAACAGAGGACACTGGTATCTATAAAATAAAAAGGTGGCACAAATAGCCATGGATAATTATTGTGAAATACTGCAGATACTGTAGCAAGACATATTCCTCCCAAAAGAAATCTGAAAAATGGGACAGAATTATACATAGGCTTACCACACCCACATAGCCAATTGCTTTGAAGAGAACCAATTGTCAAAGGCAAATCAAAGGAAAATTAAGAGATTTAATTTATCTGCCCTTGACTCCTGCTGCAACACCAAGACTGAAATCACTGGCTTGCTGAAGAAGATAATAGAATAATTTTCAAACAGCTATGAAAAAGAGAAAAATACACCATGCTGAAAGGTTAACTTTCCAAGAGAAAGAAGTCCTACTAGAATTCTTACAATTCCTTAAGAATTACCCAGAAAACTAATTTTATTGAACTTAGTGGTCAGGGTCCAAGAAACATTTCCCCATTAAAGCAGAAGGTGGTAAATTACGTGGATTCAGAAGCCACCATAATATTTTTCAGAGAGAATTTATTAACCTTGCAGTCTAATATTACAAATGAGATAAAGCAGTCAAAATTAATGAAACCAGGAAAATTAAGTTAAAAAAAAGTAGCATGAGCCTGAGATATGAATAAACCCATGATTCTGAAATGACTGGAGGAAAAGAAACCCTCTCAAACCTCAGGATGTTTTTCTATCATTACTTCTGTACAAGCTGATGATATGAACAGCTTTGAACAGGATGTAGGTGGTTCAAGAAAGCACCAGAAGATTTAATTCTAGCAAATATACAGACCCAGTGTACAAGACACTGAGAGAGAGATACTATCTGAAATACTACATAATATCTAGATTTTCATATTCCAAAGATTAATTCAACCTAGAAAAGACTGCACACAAAGGTGCTAAGACTCATACAGCAGAGACCAATTCTTCTTAAAAAAAGCTGAGTGTGCCTCTGCCTTAGTCGCTAAACAAAACAGAGATGTCATCACTGTTTCCAAAAGCATAGCAGAGAACATCAGGGAAGCAAAACAAATAAACTTTTACTGAATGGCCATAAAATAGCCACAAACAAGTTAAAACATGAAAATTATAGTGAAATTTAAGTGAAAATCATAGTGAATTTTTCATCATTAGTCATCACAGATCGATAGGCTGAAACACACTTTGGAACTGCAGCAAAAGGAGAACCACCACTCACAGGTTTCTTAATGAAGTTTCAGAAACTTGCAGTCCTGAAAAATGCAGTGGAATGCTGTAGCAGGGGATTAGATGTGACCACCCATGAAGTGATCTCAACTGATGATTTCTACTCTTACGCCCTTATACTGGGTGAGAGATCTACACACAGTGTGGTTTCAGCCACCAGCAGAATCCACTCCATAGCACTCCTTCAATACATCTCCAAAGATGTAATAGACTAACATGGCTACAGCACTGTGACCTCCTTGGATGTACAAAGCTACAGTGAAATGCAAGCATCAGAGTGAGTTCGCTGACTTAGAGTGATTAGGAGAGGAAAGGAGAACCTCTGCAAGAAGAAACATAAGCACAACAGGCCAAAAGCAGCCTGTTTGCTTATTTGAGCAGTCTTAGCTCATTTCCATACATGGCTTATCAAAATACATTTAGAAAGACTGAGTTTTATTTAATCTCTTATTATCACCCAGTAACTTAACTGCAGGGCAGGGCAGGGGTGGGGATGATTTTGACAGCAGAGCAGCCGTCAGAAGACAGAGAGTCCCAACAGCAGCACCTTTTCTTCACAGGCATCTCCAGATCCACAGAGGGCACAGCCCAGTGCTCTCTGTGGACATCATACTTCAGTGGTCGGACCCAAATATGTCTTTTTTCAGAATTCCAAGCATTAGCCAACTCTCAGAAATGTTCTTCTGTCAGCTTGAAAATCACTTAGCAGCACAAAACCCATTGATCCGTTACAGCTTAGAAATGTTTTAGTTCAGAAATCTTATGGCAACTGGGAGAAGACAAAAAAATCTTCCTAAGATCAAGTTAATTTGTATTTTATTTAAGAGAGGTTTGCAGATAATTTGCATTACTGCTTTTCTCGTGCCCTCATTTTTCTCCCTGATAAAAAGTGTCTCTTCAATACTAACAGTTGAATGTAAGTTTTAATTATGTACATTTTTCAATTAATCTATTTACTGAAGGTAACATGTCCTTCAAGCAAAGAGATTTCTCTAAGGGTGCAACATGGAAGAAAAGCGTATTTTCCAAAACACAGTCACTTCAAAAGCAGAAAGGGAGCATGTAACACATTCTTAAAGTGGTGAACTCTGAGTGAACACATTCCCCCCTTTACAGGGGATTCTTAAATTCATACGGTCTTCTATTTTATGTTATAGATTACAGCCTCATATGTTTTATGTTATAGATTACAGATTTGAAGAGTACAGTAGGTCTAGTGTCGAGCATGCAAATTGCTACTAAATAATAGTAAACTAATTAAAAATTTAAACATACCTTTATCTTCCTCAGTAATCACTTTATCCATCGCATAGTCCACATCAAAAATGTAGCGGTAGAAGCAGAGCTGAGTGTACAGGGCCTTATCAGAATACTGTAATGTAAGAAGACAGCAGTTAAAAACTCAACCCAAAAGTGTGTCTTTTGTACCCATTTCTAAGTCCACTATTAAAAAGTGATTATTTCTATTTGGTTTTCTTCCAACAGTTTATATGTTCTATTCATGTCAGCTTTTGGAATTATTATTAGTATTATGCTACAAAGTATCTTTATTATACCTCTACACTTTCCTCACAATTTACACCAAGCACTTAAATGAATCAATTAAACTTATTAAGTTCTTACAGAAACTTAAAATACATTTATCCATTCTTACAGATACATGTATCACAATGATGCCTTAGCAAGAAAATGGAAATCATAAGAATGACAAGACAAAGGAATAATTTTGGTGCTTTAGTATATTGTACAATACAATGAACTAAGAAAAAAATAATTAATGTCTATTTTTTTATGAGTACAGGTGTTTGTCTGTATTCCCTTCCTCCCACTCCAGCTGTGGTTCCATAATTTGGGAATGTCTCACCCAAATAAGAACAAGTGCATATACACCTTTACAGCTACATCATCACCTTGCTGTGCACATCTGTGAAGGCTACTGCATGTTAGTAATCACACATGTAGTTCAAAAATCTGCAGATGTGTACCTGTAGAATATGATACTCAATTAAACGGTCTGAAGGCCAGTTATGGCAAGCCTCTCTGCTATTCCCTTAGTTCCAAAGTGCACACCTGGATGCTCTCCTATCACTGCCTCTGTTCTGTGCTCCAGAAATTACTGGAATAGACATGAGATCCATCTGGACCACACTACAATTAAAACCTTTCAAATTCATCTTTTGCGCTTTTGTTCCATAGAATGACATTCCCCTCCCTGCTGTTTAATATACTGAATTTTAGACATTGGCCAACAATGGTTCGAGGCATTGTTCATTACAAAGAATAAGATCATTTTAACAGCATCAAATTTGGAAGTAGCATCCATTTTAATACATTTTGTGGCGAGACAGACATATATGAACCCTCAGAGATTTTCTTGATCAATTATAAAGCATAGGATGTGGTTAGAGCAAAGGAAAAATGCCACACAGCATACCAGAAAGAATGATCCTGAAAAGGCAGTGGAAGAGCAACCGGTAAAGTATTTCTACTTAATTCTACTTTAACTTAGCTTTTCAGTCTTCTGCCCATTCAAGCCAAGTTTTACTACTACATTCAGCTTATTGACATGCTATAAGTATCTATAACTATTAAGCAAGTCATGTTGAGACATCTGACAACTATTACTACTGCTTAGTTATTTTTTATATATTTTAACAGTATAGTTTTTTTCCACTTCATGTGAACCTATTTTAAAAAAAGACACACAGAAGCATATTTTATTCCTTATTAGCTATTCTACGATATGCATCATCATTATACTATTATACACCAGTTATTTTTAGTAAATCCTGATTACTGCTTCCTGAAGAAGAAAAAAGGAGGACGACAGCGATTAAGTTATTTGTTTAGTTTTTTAGATTCAGCTGTAATTGCTGGTACACATCTCCCTGACTGCACACATGAAGCAGGTTGAATAGAACACTGAAATTACCTCCTTCATAATAGTTTGTTTTGATAATGTATTGTGTGTCGAGATGATGAGAAACAGTTGCTGTCAATTTGATTAGCCATTATATTTTTATGTTAATTGCCATTATTGGGTCCATTCTGTTTAGTGTCACCATAGAAGCCATACAATGTTAGCATAAATAACAAATTGGAGTAAATTAGGAAGATATATTTTTGCCAATTCATTTTAATTGCCCCTCAGTCCTTCCGTCGGTTAACGCAGCTGTTGACCCATAATAAGCGCTAGGTCAATATAGCTGCTTGTCAATTCAGAAATGCAAAGTGCTGTGTTGCTGGTAATGGATATACAACAACCTTTGCCAGCCAACTGAAGCAAACGAATGACAACTCACATGAAAGAATAAAGCATCAGCTATAGAGTTTCGTGACCTGATATTAGCAGGCAGGCTAATTGAAAGTCACTGCTTAAATGGATAAAGAAAGTACAAAAATCATGTAAAAATGTATACATGCACACATAGGCAGATATATAGACACACACACACATTTTTTTTTTTATTGATAATATCCTAGTATCTCCTTCCCTATAGCTTCTGAGTATCTTACATTTAGTAACTGGTAAAAAACAAAACATTTCAAGATTTCCATGCAATTAAGTATTAATATCGTGGCATATTTATGAATACAAGGACAAGGCACCTTAAATTTGAAAGGACTTTAAGAACTACTTATATCACCACTTCTTACATTTTCTTAATTTCTGACAACTCGAAGGTTTAAAAAAGGGAAAAAAATCCCAACGTCTAAAATTTTAAACCCAAATAATATTTAATTTTAATATCCATTCTTTTGTGTAAAGAAAAACCAACAACCCAGCATTACAGGAAGAACTGTAGCTAAATTTGTATCACCATTTATGCATTCTTTCTTCCCATGAAAGACTGAATGGTGAGCACATGAAAATAAAACTATTTTGAAGTCTTTATTTACTCCATGATATTTGATTTCTTTATTTCATTAAGAACTAACTTCTGCAGGTAAGTCTGCTTCTTTCAGAGCTTCCACTCATGAAAAGAACATTTTGTTATTTTCAGGCAACCAAACTGTTTTTTAAAAATTGCATTTAAAACCACAATCAACAGATGAAGGAACAAAAGGTATATATTTTTCATTCACAGTTATTCACTTCTTTGACAGAAAAATTAGGCTTCTAATATAAAAATAACAGATGTATTAAAAATAAACCATTGTGTTTAGCCAACAAAGTATTAATTTAAATCTAGGTTTGAAATGGTTGCAGAACTGTTTCCTGTAGCATCATGAGGCCAACTGCAAATCTCCAAATCTCCTGCCTTCCCAGGAAGAATTTAAGATTACGCAGCAGGAAACTGATGGTGTCTTAAAAGAACTGGTGAATTATGAACAGTGGAAAAGCAAATTTAACCATGACTAAGCATAAAGCATTCAGTCATGAAACGAAAATTATCATGCTTAGCTACCACACCCACCAGACCATGTCCACCAGGGCACACATAAGGAAAGGAGACTTCCCAGGGGCTCCTGAAGGACAGCGGTGCCTCCGCACACAGCCAAGTCCTGCTCGAACGCAATGTCTGGCTCAGCATTTGCCCTGACTCTGCAGCTGCTGGTGTTTGAACAAGGCACTGGACTGAAGGGTAGCACCATCTCTTCTCCTGTCTCACAAATGCCTAAAAACTCAGCTCCAGTGCAAGGTCCCCTTGCACACTCACTCCAACCACACCAGACAGCTCTCCCAGTCCATAGCAGTGTAGTCAAGGAGTAAGGATTTTTCCAGAGGAAACTGACCATTCTGTAACAAGATGTGAGAACAGAAACTGGTTTTCTTAATCTGGAAAGAGAGAATAAAAAATAGCCAGTGTCCACCCTTCCTCCTATTTTTTAGAACTGCAAAAGCTCAACTTCCAGAAAATAAGGGGCCCTGGAAAGACTTAACCATTGGCAGCCATCTTCCTACCCTAAACACAGCGCTGGAGGAGAAATCAAGAGGTACAATCTCTCACCAGCTTTTCTGTTATTTAGGAAAGTCTGGTGGCAGCTGCATTAAGGTGTTGAAATTAGAAGATTTCTCCCTCAATGCTGGTTAGTTTAAATTACATCCCAAGGAACTTCAGCTGGGATGCCTCACTGTCCTCCTCCTGTTAAGAGGGCACCCAAGTGGGAAACACACCAGCCTTTAAAACCATTCAATACTGAAGGGTAGCACAGCAACCTAGAGAAATGAGGCAAGAAATCAGGAAAAGAAAGAGGGAAAGACAGAAGGAAAAGCTGATTGGAACTCACAACAGCAAGGCAGCAGAAGACTGAGCTAGTGATTCCAGTGCTGATGTTTTACTCATCTGGATGCAGTGCTATTCCACGAAACACCTTTTAACCAGCATACAAAACCTCCATATCTTGAAAGCGTGCATTTAAACAGGTCAGACAGCTAGATGTCCTTATTTAGATTAATTTTAGAATCACAGAACAGTTTGGGTTGGAAGGCATCTTAAAGATCACCTAATTTCACCCCCCCTGCCATGCGCAGGGACAGCTAACACTAGACTGCTTCCACGAGGTTGCTCAAAGCCCCATCCAACCTGGCTTGCAATACTTCCAAGGGATGGGGATCCACAGCTTCCCTGGGCAGTTTGTTCCAGTGCCTACAACCCTCACAGTACAGAATCTCCTCAGAACACCTATCTAAATATACCCTCTGCTAAAATTGTTCCCCCTTGTCCTGTTGTTACCTGCATGAAACTTCACTGAATTCCTGCATTAACCAAATACATGATGGTCAATGCTTCTTCAAAGCTCTTTAGATTACCCATATTCCTCTGCAGTCTTTCATTTATCCTCTGGCATCTCCCAAATTCTTATATTTCTCTATAGTCCCACCACACTCATAACCCTCTAAGTCTTTTCTGCATCCTCACTTTTTCTGCCCTTTTGCTTTCTTCTGCACCTGACTCTCTCCCATTTCTTCAAGCCCTCCCTATGGTGTATTCTTTGTTTATTGTTGTGTCACCTATGGTCTTAAGGATGATAAAGGCAGTAAGAAATTAAATAAAATCCAGCAAAAAAAATTCCAACATTCAGTTTGCTAACTATAATAGATTGCTTTGCAAAAGAGATAATTTCCACAGGCTACAGAAGTTATTTGTATTACTTCAATTAATTATAATACAAAACAGTGGCACCACTTCATTAATCAGCTGCTTGAGAGAGTTACTTTTGTGAAAAGTCTTTTTGATAATTTTGATTAAAAAGAATAGTGGCTCTTACTACTGTAGTATGATTCGGTATGTCCATCAAACAAATCCTTAGTATTTTAAAAAGAGGAAAGAAATAGAAGGAAACAGAAAAGAAGTCTTTTGGCAGAAAAATGTGTCTTAGGGACTCTTTGAAGGCTCAGATGTAATGGAGCAAAGCATACAGGAAATACTTCAGTGCTTTGAGAGGCATTTCCTCCCCTCCCCCCCTCAGAAAGATGCAGTAATTAAAACCTAATTATTATCTTCATTTTAAACAAAACCTAAAGTGAATACCAATTAATAACAACATACTAATGAGCATCTGCTGTGATGAAATTGAATATGAATGTGCTGCAAATTTCGGGTAATTTATTTTTTCGGGGAAGTGCCACTGGTCTCAATCTACTGCTAGAAGATTGTATAGACTGCACACATCTTCCATCATGTCTCTTATGTGAAGCAATTTTTTATTTTCAAAAAAAAAGGACATACATCAACTTTGTGGGTGTTTATATATCCAAATGCTATCCACACTAAAATGATTTCAAGGCAGTAAACTTCTGTGTCATGTTTTACACACCTCACATGTTCTTTTAGCAAACCCAGGGCACTTGCATTGCTCACAACCCCTATTCACCAGCAGATTCTGAAGGCAGATGCTCCTGCATGGCAAGAGCTCACAAAGTGTGAATTCATGGTACACTAAACGCTCACTGTGTGTGCTCTTGGCCTCATGGTGATGGATACTGAAGTCTGGTCTTCTTGTGCACCACAAAGCCTGGTTAAAACAGTGTTGGTCTAAGTCAAATAGGCGGAAATAAAGTGCACACCACTTTCACTCAATTCCATTAAAAAAAAAAGGAGTTTGGTCACCATCTTTCTTGACAGAAGCCTTGGAAATAAAGTAAATAGAGAGGAGTTGTGTGTATGTGGTTTCCTTCATAACCGTCTTAACTGTCCACCTGTTCAATCAATATTGGATTTTTTAGTGATTTTTACTCACAAGGTCCATTAAAGTAGTAAAAAAAAAACCTGAAATGGGCATAGTAGGATTTAGATGTGATGAAATTTCCCCTAGCAGTTATGCCAACGTGGACCGTATGACAAAAGAAGAGATACTTTCAAGTACATGCAGGAGTCAATGAAGAGGAAAAAAAGCCCAGCAGAAGATTGGACACTCTTGCACATTATGAAATTTTTCTTTTTCCCATTAAGTAATTGAAATGAAAAGAGCTTTTCCTGTTTTAAGTCCTGTCTAGCAATTAATGAGAACATTAAAAGCCCTGCTACTCTTCCTTGGAGATAGGTTGTTTTTTTTAAACAAAAAGACTGTGTGTCATCTATGCTTAACAGTTTCTCATTTTAATGGAGTGCAACCCTCTCCCCTGATGCTGGTCTTGTGTGTGCACTGCAGCTCATCTGAGCATGCAGTAAAGCACACTCAACTCACTAATCCAGCCAAAATTACTCACATCTTTTCTAATCTGGCAGAACACTAACCCCCCCAGATTCAACTGCCTCCCCCTGTGGTAAACAGCTGGCACAAGGTGAAGCAGAAAACTGCATGGTAGCTGATGTGAACAAGCCAAAATAGCTGCTGCTATTAAGGGAAGACAGGATGTTTACTGCTTTTAGTTTTGGGCTTGAGCTCTGCCTTGCACCCAGCACTCAAACTCATCTGAGCAGCACAATTATCACACACAAGTCTTCAGTAAGAATCATTTTCTGATGTGTGGGAATCACTTGCCTCATATACCTTCAGTATACACTTGTCACTGCAAGTGTTCTTCACTTGGAAATTTTCAGCACCAATATGTTTATGACTAATTTTTGATATTACTAATATTTAATACAATTATACATGACACAAGCACATAAAACTTGTGACTGAGCCTTTAACAAGACCAGACACTATCTGCTCTGAAGTATCTTTTTTGGTAAGAAAATTCTAACAGCAATTGATGACTAACAGCAATGACTAATTGTTGGATAAAGCTCTGAGCAGCCTGGTTTAGTGAAAGGTGTCCTTACCTGAGGCAGAGGGGTTGACAGTGGATGATCTTTCTTACATTGCTCTAAAGGCTCTGAACATACACAAAACACACACAGTGGCCAACCACTGACTTACACCTGTAATCTTAGGTTTCTGGTCAAAGGATACTTGTCATTGTTCATGACAATGGAATAGGAGAAAAAGGTACAGCAGCTGGGTTTATCAAATAATTGAAGGCTTTGCATTCTAAATCAGATGAACAAAATACAATTTTAAAAATTAACTTCATCTGTAATCTGCCTCACAGATCTGAAGAGCCTCTAGAATATTCATGTTCTCTCTCTGAAAGAGTGTCATTGTATAACTGAGGAATTTGCAGACTCATCAGTCTGAATATCCATCCTACACTGATGTACTTTTGGATAGGGATTGTACAAAAATTCTCAAAGGTTAAGGTTTGAGGCTTTCCAAATCAAACAAATGAGCATTACTGGACATCTAATGAAAAACAGATATGGCTCTGGAACCTGAATGACCCAGCAGCACATACAAGCAAAACTACAAAACTGTATCCAACCAGAAGAATGGAACATTACTCTGGAGAATTATCACATGATCCCAAAATCAACAGGATTTTAAGAGCCTCTGATCAAGAATATTTCCACATTTCAAATAAATTTCTGCTTAAAATAAGCAGCATACAGATATTATCCTATAATATACACTCTCCTTGGTATACAAGACAAATATAATTTTAAAACCCCTTCATGCTTACAATTCTAAGGGGAAAACCCCAAGTACTTTCAAAGCCAGTCATTCTTTTATGGACTGCTTAACCCTTGATAATGGGGGACAAAAAAAGTTAACAAAAAAGGCTTGATGAAACAGAATTGCAAACCACCTCTGTAAAGCAAAGTTGTCATTTTGCTCTGGAGATAAAGCACCATGGCCAAGTATTCCCCAGCTAGCTCAAGTGTTACAGAACAAGCCAGCACAGCTCTACAGCTCTGTCTCATTCTAGAGAATGGATGGATCTACTCACTGAAGAGCACTCAACTGCAGTTAACTATAGGTCATCTGCTTATTCAAAAGAAGAAAAATAAACACACATGTAAGACTTCTCATCACTGAACAGGATTCTTTTAACTTTCAAGTAATTTCACATATTTCCATTAAAAATTGTAAAATCATAGCGCTCTTTCTAACAAACAAGACCTGAACTGTAAATATCCAGGAAACTGACTTCAAAAAAGATGTGCTACTACAACTGAAAGAATCAGTCAGGACTCTGCTGAGCTGCAATCTGCATACAAGACCCCTGTCCTTACTTATGGAGAATGCAGCACAATCCCTGGCTCAGGACCCACACTTCTCACAGCTGGAATGCAAATCAAGTGGGGCCCAACCCAGAAGATGATATGAAAACACCTTAAGAGGAGTAAATTCTGCCTATAGGGAAGGAATCTGCCTAAGTTACCTCCTGGACCAGAACCACAAATCAACCATCTATGAGCCACAGCCCTGCCCCATGGCAAAGAGAGAGAGAGGCCATTACCAGAGGTCTCCTGGAGGTCTCTGCAGAGTAGGTACAGAGCTGCTTTTTCCTTGTCATGCAACCTGCTGACATGTTCAAGGATGGTTGTGTATTGCCAAGGATGAGCAAAATACTCCTTATTATCTTATCAGAGGCACATTTTGAGTCTTCTATCTGCTTGCTAAAATAGAGGGTGCTACTCCTATGTTCAGCTCTAGGAAGCCATGGGTAGCAATGGAAAAAGCTGGTAGAACAAGTGCTGCCCTCACAATCTAGGCTGTAGCAGAAGTACCAAGTTATAATCTGGAAGTAAGATAATTCTGTTTACATAAATTAGTTTCATTTAGCTCAGTACTTACAACCTTATTTTTATTTACTTCTTTTAGAAATAAAGTTCTTTCTCACTGATGGATAGATTTTACACAAACATTTTGCACTTGTCAGCTATCCAGAAGCATACACTGTAAAAGTGCAATCTGTGTAAGCAACTGGTCCTATACATATTTATTTAAATTACAATTTTGTTAAGAAATGGGTAATGTTGCATTTCTTTTCCACAAAACAATTTATTAATATTTGTGAAAGCCTTTTTTACCAGAATCTTGATTATCATTCAACAAGCACAAGTAAGTAATTTAAAAATGGGTTATTATTAAACAACACTATAAATAGGCTAGATACACAAGCAAATAAGCTTGTCTAAATATGTTTTAGATGTAAAATAATGCATGTGAAAACAAAAGAAAAGGTATCACTACAGCAAGGGAACTAAAGATACTGCTTTGGATTACAGTATTCCTGTTTTCCAAGACTTCAGGAGTTGAGTCCCTAAATTCTAAGGAGAGTAAAAAGTAAGAGAGTAGAAAGTTTGAAAAGGCAGGGTTTCACCTTCAACTCCTAGTTTCTCATTTTTTAACAAACTATTATTTGAGCTCAAGTAGTTAAATAACCTGAAGCAAGTTTTCATCTGACATCTCTGGAGCACCTCCTTAGACTTTAACAGAATGGCTCTACTAAATGCTAAAGAAAAGTTATGTTACACAGATGACAAAGTACAGGACAGCATCTCTTCTGCTAAGATCAGCTGTGTACAAAGACACATCTCAGTGACTTATGAGGCAACTTCATCAGCTACCCAAGGCCGCAATCAATGACAACACCTTAGGTACCAGACAACTCCACTGCGATGCCAGCTACTCCTTCCACATGTAGTCACTGTGATGGAGGATTTATCCCCACACACTTTCCTTTCTGGGTAAAATGTATGTTATTTTCAATCTTCTTCTCCATAACTCAGAATTGATTCCTCAGCACCATAACTGGCACTGCCATCAGTGCATGAACTAATTGTGATGTATTTCAGTTTTTAATGCCATCTTCTCTACATACATCTCTGGCATTGCCTATGAATCTAACAAGGTTCTGGGTGGCACATGTTTCACCAGACAATGCATGTTTAGAACTGATTGTCACCACTGTAAAGTTTCTAGACCACTTTGAGAAAAAGCCAGAGATTCTGCCCTGTTCTGCATCCTTCAATTGGCAAATCAAAACATGAAGAGAAAGACACCAATCCTAAGATTACCCACAAGGAAAAAGTCTAAGTTCACCTAAGAACAAGGCAAGAATTAAAAATTTTTAGGTTTTTACTTTTACACTTTTTATCCTGGGACATAAACACACCCTATTGACTAATAGGATAAAAAGTGTAGTCAAAACTGTTCTGAAGGTTAATGTTTCCCTCAGGGGCTAGAATTAGGCTTGGAGTTTTTTTGCCCTGGATGTACACACCTACCTGGGCAGAACTATCTGGTTGTATTAGGAGTTTTGAATGTTCCCATTCAAAAAGTGAATTTCTTCACTTCAGCAAGTGAAGAAATCTTAAATTTAATCTTTCGAACTTGACAACAAACTCCTACAAATAACAGACAGCAAAACTGCATGCTTTTTTCTCAGCCCTGGCATCAAAACACTAAAGCAGGTCAGGTATTCCTTTAAAAATTAACTGTGTTATTTTACCAAATACAAAGGAAGATGAAAAGTAATTTGCGTGGTTCCAAACTGGCAAAGCAAGAAGTCTCATAATAACAGGGCTTCCAGGTAAAAGTCTGAACAAGTTCAGGAGCAGTGTCCAAGTGAGCATGAGCCTCACAGGAAAACCATGCATCTACTTTGCAACACTTCTGAGTAAATTCTGACCTACAAGCTGGAAAAGGAATGTGGTAGAGTTATTATTAGACTTCGTACCCTCAAGTGCAAGGGATATTTTGTCTACAGGACAGAAGAAAAGCAGCTGGCTATGACTGGAAGACATAGAACACCCCAGTTTAGCAACAGTCAGCTGGTCTGAGTAACATTTTTTTTCACTATTAGAAGAATTTTCTCATTAGTGTGCTACTCTTTGTCTTAGAGCAATAGTCTAACAATTTAGAACTAGTAGCATTTCACTAGAAAGCTACTTCACCTTTCTGATGATAGCAACTAAAACTTTCCTAGGAAGTTCAACATATCTGACAAGAAATTGTATCCAGTGCTTCAAATACTGGACTCTGTCCCACAAGAGAAGTTAAAACATGTAATCAAAAAAATACAACATCTGAGCATATATAACATTTTACAACTTGAGAAGATTTAATGAGAAGTACGACAGTACAAGACAAACATTCTCACCATAAAGACATAATCCTAAGAGTTAAGAAGTCTTACCAGCAACTTTTCCCTCCATTCTAGTGATCACACAGAACAGAGGTACCTGCAGTACAAAGCTATAGAACCATTCAAGTGTGCTTCAACAGTGAGAATCCATAGCAGATGATAAACTGAGAAAGAAAAGAGCACGGCCCCCGAGTGTACAAAGTCAAGCAGCTCCCTCATAGGACCTCCTCCCCTCTTTCCCAAGCCTGTGACTGCAGCTACAACCCTGCTCTAACAAGACAACCCATAAAAACAGAAAAGAGGGGAACAGAGAACTTCATTAACAGGACAGACACTTCAGAAACTTTTCAGCAAGAACAAGTGACAACTGAACTTGAATGTCAGTCAGATGGTTCTTGATCACGGTGCAAGGCTTGTAAAAATATTTGCTAAATCTGGACAGCTCAGGTAAAACTGTTGTATTGCTCTCAGAAATGCTAATTTCTACTCAAAGAGGTGAACTTCACCAGATACAACACTCCTAACAGAAGGAGCTGATGTATACCAAAATTCTTTAGACAAAAGGAGAAACTGGAAACTTTGTCACATATTGCCAACACTGGCCTTAGAATAAACATCACCACCATTTACCTCCATACCCACAAAGCAGCCCAATCACAACAGAATACATGTTAATTTTTCTAGCAAAATATAAAATTATTTGTAAAGATTCACTGTTCCTCATCTAAGTAACTTATCTGCACTCACAATCTCTGCACACTGAATGTCATCCTCTGAGCAACCACCTTATTTTTCATCAGACACCAAACAGGCCCATCTTGAGACTGCACAGTGACGTTCTTTGCCTCTTTGGGAATACACAATTTTAGATGCCAGCTAAATCTGCCTTGTGAAAGAATAAAAGTAGAGAGAGAAGCTAAGATTTCAGTAACTTTAAAAAGCAGCTAAGCAGGCTGCCTGTCATGATATGTAGTTTAGAGAAATTTATAACTGATTCAACAGAATAAAAGCATTACAAGGCATGATGCTGGCTCTCCCTGGAGCTTCTCCTTCACACACCTCTTTGAGTGTTGATGCTGTAGCAGGGACCCTCTAGAGAACTTGTGCTGCTCCCATCACAGTACTCAGGGCACACCCATTTTGGCCATTCCATTCTCAAATGCATCTCCAAATCTTTCCCATTTAAAAAAGAAATGTCTTACACTGTATAAAAAGCTTGTAGGAGGCAAAACACAAGGAATCTCACAGGGAGCATAAATTATGAATAATTAGGACATGTAAACTGTTAAGCTAGTAAAATTGTATTTTTGAGATTTAAAATACAGCCAAATGAAAAAAAAATCAACCTGAAATTTAGGACCAGGGGAAAAACTCATAAATGCATGCAATAAAAATGTCAATCATGTAATTTTAAATTACAGTAATGCTGGAAAAAAATGACCTCATCCTTTAGAGTATCATGCAGCACCCCAGTGCCCAAATTACAGGGAATAAAAAGATGAACAAGGAAGAGGACATTCCATTTGACTAGAGAAGACAGACTGCCCAGAAGACCTGTTTTCAGAGGATTTAGTAACAATACTTTAAAAAAGTAAATTGAAACATGTATTTAGAAAAAGTAAACTGAAAAACTTCTGGCCTAGAAAAAGTCAGATTGCCTAATTAGCCATCTTTATAAACTAGACAGAACCACAGGACCACCTAACACAATACACTTACTGCAAATCATTGCTATTGTTCTATACTCTTAAAACTTTATCCTTAAAAAATTATGATTTTAACATTGCTATTCTTAAATCTTATCTAATTAAAAGCTCACTCCAATCCTGCACAGCAAGGCAGCTGATTTCCACAGGTGTGGCAAGTCTGACACATAATCAGCAGCCTGCTCATGTTGAGGCTGGGTCCGTAACACACATCAGGGAAGGTGAGAGTGCACCTGAATCAATACCAAAAGAATTCTTCAGAAATACCACAGCTCGCCTTCAGCTCTCCACAAGGGAAGTCTTTAGGACTTTCCAGCTTCATGATACAACCAAGACTGTTGCTAGTAAGGGTGCACAGATGTCAAGGACAACATAGCCAAATATAGCCAGCTGGGAAAGTTTAGTATTACTCTCAATCTTACAGCTTTTACAGCAGACACTTTTTTCACTGTCTTTTCATTACAGCCTTTCATCTTATTCACCAAATTTATATATCCCACTCAATTTTATCTTCATTTCACTGTATAATTCTGCAATGGAAATTGTCTCTTGTATGGATGTCATCTTTAATACATTGTTTCTTCACAAGGCTTCAAGACTGTATTATCTATGTTAGGTAATCAATAACTTTTTGTTCAGTGATACACTGAACGTATTCAGTCCAGAACTGTCAATTCTCTTGTTAAGGTTTACACAAGTACAAGGGAAAACTGCAAGCTCATTTTTTTTTTAATTTTTTTTTTCAAAAGGCTGGGGGAGTAGTGGATTTTTAAAAAGTATTTGTGTAGAAAACAATAACTGGAGAGGAGCTTTCTGAAGCAGAAAATTAGTTTTTATACTAGCTAGCTCATTGTTTGGAGCATCTATGTATTTCAACATTTGGGATAAGGAATGGAGCTGAAAGCTGACTGGAAGACACAAATTAGGTTAGATAACAACCTTGTGTGGAAGCAGGAAAGCAGCCAAACCTCATGCTATTTATTATCCATGCCAACAGGCTGTTTTGTTAGGTGAGGATTTTTGAGTGGTTTTCAGCAAGGGGAAGAGCAGTCCAGCCTTCTCAACCTTATAGTGAGCACTCATCTGAATTATGCACTAGCTGGAACCTTTAAGCTCTTTTAACAAGATCACCCATGCAAAAATCTAGACAGCAGGATTAGAGCACTGATGAACAGTAAAATAAAATTAAAATTTGAGAAAATGGCAGCATTTTCTTGTCCATGTGGAAGTACTGAAAGGTATTCTCTCTGCTTCTGCTGCCTGGGTATTCAGAAGCATGACATTCAACAAATCATCTAGATCATGAAAACAGTAACCAAATGCAGATATGCCTCTTCAAGCAAGAAATACTTCTGTCAATACATCCAACTCACAAGCAACAGGAGATAACCTATAGAGCAGAAAAGCATTTTCCCTACATATCTCATCACAGGGTTATCAAAAAACCTAAAGGTTTTCACAGAATTGTGCAAGTTCTCAAAAGGAGTTTTGGACTTCTGAGACAGAACACGAATATTTCAGTTTTGTACAAGACAGCACATTCTTCAGCTAAAATTATGCTGAAAGTTTCACGTAGCACCATAACTGTTTTATCAAAACCTGTTCAAAACTTTTCCACAAAGAAAACATAAGACCAAAAAACCCGTCTCATGATGAAAATTTTAAGTTAGTTCCAAGAACAAAATTTTAACTTTAAATGCTGTTTCACAGCTTCTGTAACTTTCCCCACTTTCTTATGCTCTAGAAGGAATGTCATTAGCTGTACCATCAAAATATCAGGAAATCCGAAATGGTGGTGAATTAATTTCTTGACACTTCATGAAACGTCCTCCCATGTAACAACCAGCTCCACAGGAAGTATTCTGATTAGAAGGTAATTCTTTTCTACTAGCCCTTCTCACTTTGTTCTACAATGATTCTCAATTGTTCTATAATTGTTCACTCTTGAACTATACTCCTGGTCAGTTTCTGCACAAGAGATCAACCAAAACCAGAAGACTCTAAGGACTCCCCCATGCTGGACCCATCCTTAGAAGGGAATAAAGTGTTATCTTTCAGAGGAAATGAAGGTGGCTGACGGCCATTAAAGGTCCTGTGGGCACCTTCTGTTAAGTTCTGGTCATTTATCCTCTGTATCCCAGTCAAATTAACTTTGCTGGAATAAAATTTGCTCGAATGCCTCAAGCTCCCTTTGATGCTGTGTTCTCCAGTTCTCGCTCCCAGCTGCCACGTGATGTTTCTCTAGGTTGTTAAACAGCTGCTGCGTTCAATCTTTGAGGTAGCTGCACTTCAGTGATAAAGTAAGTGAACCTATATATAGTTTGTAAATCCATTTGTTATGTCTTAAGTACTTTGAGATTTAGAATGTGCAAGAAAGCATACATATTAAGCTTTTTAAACTCTAAAAAGGGGGACTGCCATAACTGGCAGGATCCATGTTCAATCACTTTGTACTTAACGGTTTGAAAAAAATTACATGCAAATTATTTAGAATTTTACTCCACTTTTCAAAGCATGAAGTTAAATGTTCCCATTTCTAAAAATAATAATAAAAATCAATAACTATTATTCAGTATTCATTTGATATTTCACAATGGACCACTGTGAATTTGAACTCCAGGAAAGGTTGCTGTTTCAAGCCTCCAAAGCATTATTATATACAGCACAGAGAAATAATAATTTAAAAACACATACAAAAAAGCAGAAAACATCCTTTCTTTTGAAATCCAACTAAAGATGTTAAAAGGCTGAAGCAAATTAATTAAAATTACCAACTTACAGTAATAATGGCACTGATAACAAAACAGATATAGAGAGTCTAGTTACAACAGGTAATAGATGCAGGAAAGACTATCCATTAATACCGTGGGCTCAAAGCAACACGCCTCACTTTTAGGAAACATACCAGCAGAAATAACTAGTGTATTATCCTGTGGTTGCTTAGAGATGACTTAACGAGTTCCTGAGAACAGGCCATTAGCTAGCATTTGCTTTTGCTATTAAAGCTGGATACTGTTTTCACCCCTTCTCTTGTCTCCCGCAGCTCAGCACCTGTC
>NC_089682.1:13454736-13487236 GCF_031753505.1 Anomalospiza imberbis
AGGCTTCTCTTAAGAGTATGCAAGAAGGAATGATTCCAGAACTGGTAAGGATGAACTTTTCATGCCAGGTTCAACCATAGGCTAAAAACAATGCCACACCTCATCCCTAAGAACCACCAAGAGAAGATACGTAAGGAATGGCAAAAGACAAAGGACACGGTAAAACTCTTCCAAAGATTTTCCCAGCTTTTAGAAATACCTCAAGGACCACCTGAATCACTGTCTCTGTATTCAGTGGTGACTGAATTAATGCATTAATGAGCCCAATGAACTTCAAATGCTTTTCAAACCCATGTAAACTTTTAGCATCTGCAACATTTTGCAGAACAACTATAAACTATATATTTTTCAAGAAACTATATATTTTTCAAGAAAAATACTTGATTTTTCTTGAAAACACACACACATGCACGCAGCTTCTCTTTTAACACTTTCTAGTTCTTGCATCAGGAGAGACTAGGAATAATCATTCTGCATTTACCTTCTTTGTGCCACTCATGATTTTACAGACCTCCATCACATCACCTTCAATCAAAGTCTTTTCCAAACCACAGTTCTAATTTACTTAGTTGTTCCTTGCCTGGAAACCACTCCAAATCTTGGTTGCTCTTCTCTGAATCTCTCTGAAGTTTTTTTGGAAATGAGGGAGTGGTGGAAAATGGGACAAGTGGAGAGGGAGATTAAACCAGTACTACACACTGTATTCCAGACACCGACGAACATGAATTTATACAGGAACAAAATGGTATTTACCATCTTGTTCTCTGCTCCTTTCTCTCCTCAATGTCTGTCAGCCTAGAGCACACTACCAAGCATTTGGGCATTGAGCAGTCATATCCAGAAAGATATTTATTATTGTTCAAGAATTATTATTTATTTATATTTTTATTTATTTATTATTGTTTTTATTTAATTATTATTATTCATTTATTTATTTATTTATTCTTCCCTACTAGGTCAATACATACATTGGACACAAAATTAAGACTGGGTTTTTAGCATTTCTTCACTTCACCTTACTTGGCAGAGCATTTAAGCTTCTGTTGTTAACTGAGAAGTCTACTTAGTGTTCCTGCAACTCTTCTCAAGCAGTTCCTGCTTTTACCACCCTGAGCAGCTCAGCCCTGTCAAACTGCATTTCAGACTATTGGCTGGTGATGTCTGTGCTGGGAATAGTGACTGGTTATTTTTGCCCGTTTCCAAATTTTTTGTTGCTCCTTTTGTTGCGCCAAAGTTAAATCCAACCATACTTGGATCCTAGTACTTGAACAGAAATGTAATGAATCAGAGGACAACTCAAAACATTGCTTGCTTCCATTCTCACTAGCTCTTTGACCAGAAGTCCCAATGTTATGCTCTGATAATGACATCTACCTAATTTCCACTTGTATTTCAACTTAAAAATATATTCTATAATAATTTCAGAAGTGCACCAAGACTATTTTAGTTTTTCTTTATCTTTTTAAGATGAAACCTCAATTCCTTTCCAAATAACTCCATTTATTCCAGAGACCTCTCCTCTTTCACCATTTTTACAGCCATGCCATATACTCAAGTATTATCCTGCTTGGTGCCAAATCTATCAAAACACTTCCTGCTGCCCCTGCAGAGCAGAGCTTTTATGTCCATGTGGACAGACCAGAAAAACTGTGTGGAGAACATCACAGCAAATGTATACAGCACTTCCTGAAGTGAGTGTTTAAACCATAGTGCAGGAATGGAAAGAGTGTATTTACATATGCAGTTAGATTCATTTCACCCAACTCTGACATCTAAAGCCTGATACCCAGTTTAAGCTTATCCATTATTATCCATTACCTAACCCTATGATCCATTTATAGTATACTGAGGAAGAAAAAAGCATCTCCAAAAGCAATTCACCTAACAGATTTTGGGATGAGGAAATCCTCCCTGTACCAGACCCTCTTAATAAAGTAAGGGGTTTTGGAAACAGTATGATCAGTGTATCTGATCACTAAGTGTGAACTTTATTGTTATGTAGATCAGAAATGTAAATCATGACATTTAAAATTGCACAGTGAGAAAATGTCAAGAATTAAACACCTGTGATTTGCTCTCTTGCACAACTGTTGCCCTAGCAGTCCTAGTACCACTTTCTTTGTCATATACAATTTATTTATAACAAATACTTCAGAACTGACATTAGCAACATAAGACACTGCTCACCAAGACTGAGCTAGTTCATCAACACATGGTTCACTGTGAGAAATCCTGACTTAGGGCCTGACCTAACAGACACCTGACCAGTGTCTTCTGAAGTCAGCAGGCACAAATGAGCCTCAAGTGGAAAAGACAGGCCTTGGCTTTGGCTTTGCAAATGAGCCCAAGACCGACTCTAAAAGAGGTGGGTGTTTATTATGTTGTGTCACACTGATTAAATAACTCAGTTTAAACAGATATGGAATAACCTTCTACCAAAAAAAAGCTACTCAAGGATAGCATTGAGATCTTCAGACACTCACCTACATGAGTACCAAGAATATCATTAGAGCCACTGTGAGAGAAAAATCAAAAACATTTTTGTAAGGATAATGAAGTCTCACAAATCTTGCATTAAGTTAATTTTTTAGAGACAAAAGACATGCTCTGTTTGGAAATTTGTTTATTCTGTGGCATCTCTACCTCCAATGAAATATCTGGCAGCAATCTGACATAAACAGCACCTTAAAATACACAGCCAGGCAGGAGGAGGTGTGGAGAGTGTCCCCACCCATTCCAAAACCCTCCTGTTGAAGAGCATAATTTTTTCAGCTGTAACTATGAAAAGATTCTGTGTGCACCAAGAGAACATTCATGACTCAAAACATATTAAATGGCTACACTTGAACTTTGAAGCAATTTGTTATATTAGAAAAACAAACAATGGAAACTGCCAGATAGTAAGATATTTTGTTAGGGAATGCAAGTGCAACTGAGAAAACAGAGCCTGGAATGGGAGCAGCATCCCCGCTTCAGCGGAACAGAATACTCAAAAATAGACAACCATGAAAATAATGTATGATAAAAGTAACTGTGTTTTCTGCCACCTATTGGCCTTTTTAGCTAACAATTATGAAACAAAGGACTCACAAGGTACAGCTTCTACTGTCTTATAAGGGAATGCATAGAAGGTCCTCTCAAACTACCACTGAATAATGACATTTGAAGCAAGTTTCATTATGCAATTGTTTCAGTCTAATGCAGTCACTGCTCAAGAAATCACTGGGAGGTTCTGCTGGTCACAAAAAACAGGTGAAAAAAGACTGAAAACCCCTGATGAAACTCAAAAGCATAGTTTAGGATAAAAATAACTACTCAACAGCTTACAATTATGCTTGTTTTCAGCTAGTAAGAAATCATGATCAAAACATATAAATTTTACTGAGCAGTACATTTCTCAATAAACTATATTAAAAAAATGAAGATTTAAGTTATTGCCTACAATAAAATGCCCAAATGTGTTGAGTACATACTAACAAACTGGATGTCACTTCAATTCATACAGAAAACAGTTAATGTCATTTGTATAGACTTCCCACCAGTTATAATTAACAGTAAAGAGGTCTTTTCTTCTTTGTCACCTTTCTATTCAGGCCTTATTTGCGTTTGTTTGTACTTGCTATCTGTTAATCTCTCGTAACAAATGACAATAGTAACTGTTGCTATTATGCATGGAAATTAAACATGTAGATAACTGTGTGAAGGGAGCTATTTTTGAAAAAAGCAGTATCAGAAACATGTAGCTCTTTGTGTCTCCTGTTTTGCTTTGATAATTAAGCCATAGCCTTGATTTCTTTTAAACAAAAAACTTTTCCATGGTCATGCATGTTGCAATCAAGTTCAATACATGCATTATGTTTTGATTCAATCTGTTCAAGTGCATTATTGTTGACCCTTATTTGATCCATGCTTGTCATCTTCACTGACCAAACAAAACCAATCCTTCATTTCCCAGCAGCTATCACTGAGTCTGTAAATTAATTTGTAGTACATCAAACAAAATCATAATAGGGAACCTTAAGCTTTGTTCTGCTTGGTACCTGTAACACCGTGGGAAATGAAATAAAAGTTGACAGAGGGGAAAAAAAAGCAACTAGCGTTTCCAAACGTCCTGCCCACAAATGCTTAGTTTATTTTAAAATATAAAAAAAGTATGTGAAAAAACCCTGAAATACATGCACAATATAAAAGAAAATCCGTGAAGAGTATTAGGTCCATGAACTGTAGCTAATAGGAAGAAATTTGCAAGTCAAAAGTAATTTTTGTTTCTTTGTAAGTCTGTTCTTGAGAATTAGCCTCTCCCATTCTAATGATCAACAAGCATTGGAAATATTATCCCAGAATACAGAGGCAAGTGGTTTTGCAACAGCCTTTCAAACAGAAGTTGCAGGGGTCAACAACATGCATTTACTGAGCTTTATCTTAATAATTTTTACAAATTACATTTGACAATGTAGCTTGGTTGCCTGCTACAGCAGAGGACTGAATGTGCTTCCCTAAGATGCTTCAGTTCCACATCTATTCCTGCCTTCAGACAGTCTGGGTGCTGAGGCACTACCAACACCTTAAAAGTTCACGTAGAATGAAATTATGTGCTGGTAAAAAAGCAGAAAGCTGCAAGCACTGAAAATTATTCAGAAGTCACTGTCAGTTATTTTGGAGTTGAATTTACTTGTCATCCATGCTTGCTTCTCTGCAACCTTCCTCCCCATTGAAGACAATATTAACGTGGATTTTTGGAAATGGGATCTTGGTGGATGATGCCCAGTCTCAGATGGCTGGCATATCTGAGCACATGACACCCCAAACCCATGTCTCCAGCACTGCAGAGCTGAAGTTATCACCTTACACCATCAAATCCACCAGAAGGAAAGCACAGGAATCCAGCCTGAACACGCTGTCCTGGTCAGCCAGCTGAAGCCTGCTGCACATGTCACTGATCAGCAAAACAGTTTTTGGAAGGCTGAATTTGAGAGACAATATAATGAAGATTTTCTGATCCAGGTACCATTGTGAGTTGCTAATCAGGACATTTTCACTTCACACTGGCCGTTCTTTTCATACTACTCTAACAAAAGGATATGATTTCCACTCATTCAAAGAGCAGAAGCTTCAAAACCTGCTTTCCTGACAACATCCATTATTATGGATTGTATTGCCTAACAGGGCAAATCTGGCTGAAGTGGCCTGAAATCCTCTGGAAGGATGACGTTCCACCTCATTACTGGATACATCATCAAATCTATTGATCCCCCCAAGCAATATTAAAAGACAAATGATTTTATGAAGTTAAATCAAGCAACATCATGGCAACAGAGAACTTAACTCAGTGACCTGAAAGTTATCAGCTCCAATTGCAGTATTTTGTTCCACATGTGTGGTGTGTTCTCCCTGTGTCTTCTGTAAGTAGCTGAGTGTTTGGGGGAACAGACACACTTTCCTAGTAGTAGACAACATGTCAGGAACTAGAACCACAACCTCTGTTTGCATATCCTTTGGCCAATGGTTTCACTATCAGTAGTAACTACATCTTTTGAGAATTATATAATGATTTTACACTTCCAACGTGAAAGGTGATATGAATATTGACTTAAAGATGAACTCTTGCTGTAATGTCAGGAAAGATTTTCTGCTGCGTACCAGAAACCAAATGAAGTAACCAAACTTTGAAGTAATTTCAATTTCTAATCTGCTTTCTTGCCTGTTCAGAACAAAGAAACACTCTAGCAACAATGCATCTGCCCCACCTTGGTGAGATACCAGCATACTTTCATACAATGAAAGTCTGAATGACAGGGTGAGAACTAGTGCCATGCACTGGAATTTCAGCAGACAAAGCAGACCTGAGTGACACCTATCCGTCACTGCTACAATGCCAAGAAGAAATCCCTTCAGGTCAGGAATGCTGTCGTAAGTAGTGAAATAAGACTCCACTAGAAAACTTTACTCAGTAATGTGAATCATAGAATCATTAGCATTGGGAAAGACCTCTAAGCTCAAAGTCCAACCATCATCCCAGCAGCTCAGCTGCCACATCCAAACACCTTTTGAACACTTCCAGGGATAGTGATTCCACCACTTCAGTGAATTTCAGCATAGTTTAGGTTCCTCAAGCAACACCCCACATTTTCATAAGGAAATACACCTGATTAAAACCTCAGAGGATGTACTGTTCTAAACAAACCAATTCTACTGCTGCTAGACACAAGAAGAAAGTCACAGACTCATTTAACTTTTAAAAGGGTTTTTCCAGATGGAGGACTTGCTGGGGTCAGAGCTGGTACAATCAGAGACACACACTTCTCTCCTGCAGGAACAGTGACTCTCTGCAGAGCCCTGGTGCCTGCCTGCTCTGTGCACTTCTTGCAGCTCTTCATCCTCAATGTCCCTCCAGAGCAAGCACGAAGGCACATCAGAGCTGCTTGAATGATCTTATGGATGGAGGATCTGACCTGTGAGACTACCAAAGCAGAGCCAGCGTGGCACACTCTGATCAGGGAGGCTCCTCACAGATGACACCTAAAGACATTTGATTTTGTCAAGTCTGTGCGTCCCCCCACAGCCTGAGCAGACACGGCCACTCCTCTGGAACTTGCAGCTACTAATAGAAAAAGCTGGAGATGAGATTATCTGACTTTATGTAAGGCTGGATGAACAAAGGAAAGGGACACCTGCTGATATTTAAAAACCCACCTCATGGTCCCCCCAGCTTTTGGGCACAGGAAAGAAAACACTAAGCAAATTCTTCATAAAGGCAAAATTCTAAGATAATTTTGTCAGAAAAAAAATTTTGAGGGAAACAAAAAGAACGTGCTGCCACAGAACAGCCTAATATATCTGGAAAATGAGCCATCAGGCTTCCCTTCTTCCCCCCCCCCAATAGAAAAATGACCACCATCAGAAATTAAGCCTTTACAAGGAACATCTTACCTGTTTTGGCATTTTTCCTATCAAGGAGTATCTCCTTGCTAAGTAATAAACAGGCACACTATTTACAAGAATCATGCAAACCAACTCTAAAAAATGGAGTCAAGAAGTTAAAAGCAATCACTGATGAAGAATTCTGGGTCAGCAACTTTTTCAGGACTCTTCAAAGCTTGCTATTTTTCCAAGAAAATCAGTTACCAAGCACTAATGAAAACATGAAGCTGTGACACCATGGGAAAGATCTCAGTTTATCTGCAAAGGAAATCCAGGGGATTCCATTAGAGAGCATGGACATATTGAGATCTCAAAATAGTATATGGAGAGACATTGTGATTGATATATCAGGCATTCCAGCCTTCTTTTCACGTCAACAAAAAGCTGATGGAGAAACTCACCACTTCTTTAATATGTTACTACATGGAGATGAAATTGTACTAAACCAAAAGCCCTAATATTGTGTTCAAGAGATCCCATTCTAGAGAAGAGATATGTCTGAACTCCATCTGAGAATTTTAAAATGCAAAAGAATTTCACAGCAAAGAGGATGTGCAAAGTCTCTCTGTCAGGCGTAGCTGAAACTTCAAAGTCAAAAACATCTTAGAACTAAGTTGAAATATTTGTACTTCAATTTGAGTATATAAGACAAAGATGATTTTCAAGAATATTTTAAGGTTTTATACTGCTGTAACATTTAATCATCTCTGAATAACAAATTCCTTTGATATTTTACAGACTCTTCAAATAAATTGTTTTAAAAGGAACTGGGTCAAGAGTCCATTATTGATGCTAGCTGACTGGAGCTTTTCTCTTTTTATTTTAAGTGGAATAGGTACCATCTTAAACATACTGCCAAGCTTCTTGCAGCTGAAAGATATTGCAGCATATGCTTAGAATAGTGAAACATCTTAGGTTAGTATGAATTCTTTGTACATTTACCCTATAGCTTCAATCCCTTAACACAGGGAATGCTAATTCCGTGTTGTATAATATTTTCTTAGGTGTTGTGTACATTTTGGCAATGCAAATAGTTTTAGTAACTATTATAGTAACAACAGCTGAAATTAGTTCCTGAAATTTATACATAAAGCTAACTATAATGCATTAAGAAACCTGATCACAGATTTAGCATGGTCTATGACTATTCAGATCACAAGGACCTATTTTATCAACTCACTGTTGGCCATTGACTTCATATTAACTTTTCTTTTTCTGTACAATAAATACTGTAGCTAGCTTCTCACCCAGAAAAAAATAGGTTACATTTCCCAGTAAGAGTATTTTTAGTTTTGATGCTACCTGATCATCCAATTTGGGGAAAATGTAAACAGTGACCACAGCATTTCACACTCCATTTCATGCTGCCTCACTTAATGGAAGTTGGACGATACGAATTCAATTGCTTTTCTAAGCATTTCCTTATTTTCAGAGCTTCTTGAATTTTGGCCTATATAACTGGTCAGAATTCAGCTGTGGGATCGAGTGGATAACAAAAACTCATATAAAGAAAGGAAATTCCTTTCCTGGAGGATCACTCTCCTCCTCTAGAATTCCACATTATCCAGGCTGATGAACAGACAAACATGATCTCTTAGGAAAAACACAAAACTTTCAGTTGAATGAAAGATGAAATGAGGAAATATGCTCTTGAAAGGGTATTACTTGAAAGCAGTACAGGTCCTGGAGAAGACTGTTATATAGCCAGTATTATTATCACATGACCCACATTAAAGGATGCTATCAGCCAGTAACTTCCTAGTTACTGGAAGGCAAATGATCACTTTAACACTCAGTGCTGGCAAAAGAGAAGGACA
Organism: Anomalospiza imberbis; assembly: GCF_031753505.1. Lineage (NCBI taxonomy): Eukaryota > Metazoa > Chordata > Aves > Passeriformes > Viduidae > Anomalospiza > Anomalospiza imberbis. The sequence continues at coordinate 13,463,475 of NC_089682.1, forward strand.
CCCACTCCAAAATACTCCTGTTCTCAGAGACACTCATGTCTGTTCTCCCAGTTCCCCACTGGAAAACTGCCACCTCAAAGGCACCTGGCATCAATGGGAATTACACCTTCACAGGACCAGACAGAAGTTCCAAAGCAACTACACAAACTCCAACTGAAGACAATGTAGCTACACTGACTTGCTACCTTAAAGAAAGCATGAATGAGGACATAAACACTACCTGAAATTCTCAGAACACAAGATGTCCTTCTATCTTACAAAAGCTGGTGATACTAGAATGGTGAAAGCTCTGATGGAGATTCCAGGTGGCCATTAGAGAAGTGAAGCTGCCATGTGCACTGATCTAAAATATCCCAATACTCCCCTTCAGATTTTATGGAAAAGGGCCATAAATTTTAGAGGACTTAACCCACAACAAGATTCTGTCCCGAAGCATACTTTTTAGGAGTTCCTTCAGAACTTGCATATCTCACAGTCCAATCAGCAATGCATCACTGTTGTGAGGCAAAGTCAGCCACAGAAGAGCAAATGCCTGTTTAAAGGCTACCAAAAATGAAAGTCTGTAGAGTTTCAAGAATGGTATTTTGTAAATCTGAATATTTCAAATTAATAGAACTTGATTTGCATTCTAATCCGTAACTGGAAAAAAAAATTAAAAATGAGGAAACCATCTAAGATCAAAAGAAAACTTCATTATTTTCAAGAAAATATTATTCTCAGCATTGTCATACCAGTTTTATCATTAAAAGTCTTGGAGGTGTGTGTATGTGATCAAAGAAAGAGATAACTGAAGAAGTAAGAAATGCACCCTAGCCTTCCCCCTTCCCCCAAGAACTGAAACACTCAAGCGAACATAAAAAATGTTTTAAACAAAATTATCAAACAAGACATAAGTGAAAAATATCTTGTAGGTCAATGTAAGAGTTTTACATGCTATTAAAAATTGATTTTTTTAAGATACCTTTAGATGTACAGTCACGTGTCATTTCATAAAAGTTATTTGAAACTTATTGATCCCATTTGCGCAAAGCCCAGGCTCCATCATCAGCCTGCTGAAAGGAAAATAGAGCACTCCAAACCCTTGTGATAGATTTGATGCAAACAGTGGCCCTCATTTTAGCACATGTAATAGCACCACAAGTGGAAAAATTCCAACTTTAACAGTTGTACATTACAAACTAAATTAGCAAATATGTTCTGCTTTACTTCACATCAAATCCAATACCTTGGTCCTCTTACCTTCACTAAAATAAGGTTCTAGGCACCAAAACACGCCACAAAAGACTAAAAAGTCTTCTCAGGCTAACACACCACTCACAAAGAGACCCAGCTATTACCAACAATTTGATTTCACTTAAGACAAACTGAAAACAGCTAAAATGGACTTTGAGCAAGCAACTGAGAGAAGACATACTTAAAATGACTACACATGGAAAACTAAACTGAGAAAAGGATCAGTGAAAGAAGCCTTATGGATTTCTGCACCGAGAGTGAAAACCGCTAGAAGGATATTTAAGTCCATTCTGCCAAAATACTCTCCCTATTCACACAACTCAAAGGAAGCCATATTCTTAGGCTACAACAGGTCACAACTAAGTAGAGTACCTTGCTTCAGAAAGAATTTTGCTTTGTCTGTCAACCATCAACAAAGCACAAAGAGCTTATACAGACCATCCATGTATTGCTTGTCAAGGAGTCTAGCAACATACAAACAGTAAGAACTCAGAAGATTGCTTAAAAACTATGCCTCTAGTTTGGTTAGAAAGCTAAAAACACTCTACCGCCCCCAATCACTACACAATTCTGTTATATTTCTTCTCCCCTCAAATTTTTGTACAGTCCTTGAATTTTTCAGATTTGTCATGTTGAACTTCCTGCCAGACATCAGATGTAAGATAGAACACACAAAGGTTTTGCTCATATACATGGCACCTACAGTAAGGTTCATCAACTCGAGTATATATATCAAGCTGGTAAAGAGACAAAAAGATTGTTTATGTGAAGCATTTATCTTTGCAATATGGTTATGAAGATCTCTGAATACTGAAGGAGTTAACAGAGTTCCAAAAACTTTAGAAGTGGTAATGCACATACATACGTATGTAAGTTCAGAGGAGCTCAAAAGAGTTAAAGGTAATGGCAGAGAAAGGGGTTTTTCAAGAGTCTGGTCACCTTAAACTAGAGAACTTTAAAGCATCACTAAGCAGTGTTTGTTCATTTAAGTTTAATTATTTTCTCCTTGAGAATGGCACTAATGAAACTGAATATCTTTCATGGTTTCGAAGAGCAGTCTGAATGGTCTGTAAACAGGACTGGGGGCAGACGAGAGAACTGGCTGAGCCAGGGGGTTGCTAGGTGATACAGAATGTAAACCCACAAACTTGTTCAGGTTTACTTTGCTTTCATGCTGCTCTCACACAGGCTCTCCAAAGTTTTAAGAATTAATTTCCAGGTAGCTATTTAAAAAACAAGAAGTAGAAATAATTAAAAAAAAAGTCTCCTTAATCCTCCTCACCTCTTCCCTCCCTTCCCCTGCCACCCCCTCAAGAATGATAAAGGAAAGACAAAAGGAAATTCACAGAACTAAAGTGCAGGAAACCATTCCCTCTATATACTTGTATTTAACTGCTGAAGACTGGTCATTATGAAAAACTTTTAATATTTTCTACTTGATTTTTGCTTCTGTAAATGTAAATAAAAATGAATTCTGGAACAATACATTGGGCCTTTAAAATACTTAAACTGAAAACACAGTCTTATTTACTAACATTTCCACCACAGATTACAAAGGCAAACTTTTCAGTCCAGCCATGTGTTTCTCCCTCCACCCTTTTCAGAGCTGTGGTTATTTTTTTTTTTTCCCCTAAAGTATCTGATCAGAGATTGTCCGGTAAGAGCACTTTATTAGATCATCAGTCAGAGGGTTTTACAAGCACCAAGAGCTATGGGCTCAAATGCAGCACATCAGTTTTAATAGCCGAAGGTCTAATAGTAAACTGCAGATACTGCTGAGAACTTTCCATGCACTGAACTCTTGAAAAAGCACCATCTCTCAAGCTTAAATGCAGCTGCCTCTTTCAATGCCGCAAATGGGTAAATTTGACAAAAAAGCCACCATTAAGACTACATGAAAGGCTCAAGACAACATCCTTTCAATGCTTTGTACTTCAGTAATCAGATGTACTTACTCACCCCCTCCCCCAAACCCGATCAAGAACTATTTCTGAATGGTAGGAAATAATTCCACTTTGTACATCTTTTAGTTAATCAAGACTTTCTATTCAGCAATTTGACCTTTTGTTCAAAACAGGATTATCAGTTTTTTCGCCAGTTACCAAGGGCGACTCGCATGGTGAACATAATTGCAATAATTTGCAAAACACCATGGCAACCCACATTACAACTAGGTAAATACTGGTCTTTTGTGCTACATTGTTATTTTCAGAGATGCTGAAGTCAAAGAACGAATGACAAATGAACACAAAATTTATATTTGCTTTGTCTCAAAAGAGAAGAAAATTGATAACAAGAATTGGGGGGAAACCGACTACAGCTGTAATTTCTAACTTGATTAATTAGGATGGTAACAGTCCTTAACAGTATATTCAACAAACAGCCCTGACTTAGTCTCTCCACCCACCTCTCTTTCTTTCTACACTACTACCACTAACCCCCACCCCAGACAAATTTTTTCAGCTAGGAGAACAAACAACTCCATTTGCTCTTTTCTTCAACTTAATGGAATCCTTAATTACAGAATATTGTTCTCCTGCTCTTCATTACACTGAAAACTGAAAGTGAGAGAGAGGAGGAGGAGGAGGAGGAAGACGGTGCCAAGCAGACAGGGTAGCTACAGTCATCCTCCCTGCCTTTGCTTTTTTTGTCCGTAGCAGACCTAAAGATGAGATGGCATTTTTTGTGGGTTTTTTTTTTCCCTCTTTTTAATATTAGCAGCTGTTGTACAGCAAATAATTAAGTAAACTAGTGCTCAAGTTCCCTCCTGGCAGCATAAATAAGACATGAAAGCTTAAGTCGAGTCATGATTAAAATCCAAATCAGAGAGGAAAGAGCTGCTTAAAAAGAAAAAAAAACATCTCTTAAAATTACCAGATTGGGTGTCTTCTAACAGAATACCTACAGTATTAAAACATTTTCCAATGGACAGAATTATAATATACAATTAAATAATATTTTAAACTTTATTTCTTTACAATTGTAAAGAACTTATTGTTACAGTATAGTTTACAGTATATGCTTCTAGTAAGACTCCAAGAAATCACATTAAAATCAAATTTTGAGAAATATTTTGGAAATATAGAGAAATAATTTTGCCTAAGGAAAAAAAAATGCTGAAAACAGTGTAATACATGTTACCAATGGATGTCACATTGAATTTGCTATATTTTACTGCAACACAAGTTCTGTGCTGAGACATTTATTCTGCCACAGTCAGCTGATTGAATAGTTGAGAGCTTAATTTCCATGATATCATTAATAAAAACAAGTTATGCCTTTATACAGACCAAATCCTGTCATCAGATGTATGCATATGTTCCTTGTGAAATGCAATGGCACCCTTTAGCAATAGATTTTCACATACAGAGTGGATGAGAAATACATTAAGCTCAAGAAGCCTGCAATCAGAAGCCAGGGTAATCCTCATCTCAGTTCACTGTATGTACAAATCATGTGTCAATTTAAAGGGCCATATCTGTATTTTAATTCTTTTTAAAGTACTGGACTGCCTTTACAATAAAACAGGCTTTCAAAGTTAAAAAGAGCTACTGCTGCATCCCTATGTGCTGGGAACATTGGAGAGAGCAAGCAGTAAAATGAAAGAGATGAAAACAAAGTGCTGAAGTCAACTGAACGTGGCCCCAGGGTGCTGAAGTGCACCACTCCCACTACACAGATCCTCTGTGCTGCTGGACAAGTCACTTCCAGTTCATTGAACAGACCCACAAGCAACGAGCACCTCAGGAATCAGTTTAGACCCAACTGCAACCTGCAAGTTCTTCAGGCAGTTACTCAGTACTATACACTGAAAAACCAGGTCCTTTGATCCACAAATTGGGCACCCAAACTTATGAACACATTCGATGTTCATTCCTCTATGCCTCATCTCTTTGACAAATAGAAATAATAATTGGCCTGTCGCTTAACACACAGCTCTTGTAAAGATGATTTTTAAGAGCCACTTGATCCTGCACTAAGTGTGCCACAGAAAACTCCATGAGAAAATAAATAATCCTAGGCAAAGTTTCAGAGAGCACATTCAATAAAGTAAAAGCATCCACTATGCAATGGAGAGAAACAATTACAGACCAGCTGCTCATCTAACGAGTGTTGTCCCACCTGTACACACTGGAAAAACCACAGAAAGGGATAACACCATACATAAATGACCTGCATTAAACTTAAGCAAGCAGCATTCATTCTATATCTTCAACTTTCAAATGTCCAACTCCGTAGTATCAGGATCTCTCTTCTATTTTGAAATTTTTTTAAAAATCCATTCTTCTTCAAAACAGGGTTTAAAGGAATACACAGATTTTTCTTCTTGAAATCAACAGAGTAGCCCATAATAACTTTCTATCTTTCCTGAACACAATGCATTTTGCCCAGTATTCCCCAAAGCAGAGGCAGAAAAATATTAATTTACTCATGCTTTTCTTTTTCTATTCAACCAATCACATTCCAATATAACTGCTTGGTTTTTGTGCCCAAATTTTCACAGGCAATCTCCACCCACACCTGCCTCCTCATGCTATTTCAAGCCCATCTGCCCAGCCAGGTGCTTATCCAGCAGATACCATATTTGAATATTCTAATTCAACCAACTCCAGTCAATTCAGCTTCTTTGCTTTTAGTTTCATCTACAGTCACTCAGGCCCAGCTCCAGTCTCATGTGCCATGCTCTAGTCTCCTTTCCTCATCTACAGTCAATTCTTGCAAGCATTTTTGGGTGGTTTCTTGGTTTTGTAGGGCTTTTTTTTGGTTTATAATTATTAAAAATGCCTAGGCCCCTGCTCCACACTACAATTTTTTCTTAAAGTTTTGTAAAATTATCAAATCTAGGTGGATTTTCTTAGGATGACAATAGACAACCATCAGAAAGGAAGAAAGAAGGATAAAATATCTACTCTTCCTCATAGTCAAATGTTAAAGACTTCAAAGCCATAGCACCTACATTTTGGGTGTGCAAGGTCACCTGAACAACATTAACACTGCTTTTACTGCAATTTATTTTACTGTCTTAAAATAAGCAAGTGATTATAATTCAAGCATGACTGTGGGCTTCAATTAAACTGATTTTTATTACATCAGATTTCCCCTCTCAGGACCTCACTAGGCAGGTTCATATACCAAGATATACCAACTTACTTTTTTTGGAGCTTTTATTTGGAATAGTTAAACCAAATCAATAACACACTTTATTCTGAGATAATAAACATACACTGCCCTACTTAACTCCACCTTAAATGAGACTTTTCTTCCTACTACCATTAATTAAACTAAGCATCAAGCTTAGTTTAAAAAATCTCAAAAAACCTTTTGTGAAGTATTATGGGATGGTCAGGTTTCCTCCTTGGCTTCTCCTGAGGTTTCCATTTTTGTAATTCCTCTCAACACTCGCCCAGAACTCTTTCCTCCAGTGTCCTTAGGTTGCTCTCAAACTTTGCCCTAGACCTGCCTATTCTTTTTGAAGAAGAGAGCTCTTGTTCTGCCTCCCTACTGACTTTGACTTAATTTGCCTTTCCCACTACCATCAGACTGCATAATTCTTCACTTCTTCAGAAGGGACTGGTGCTCACATCACCTCACTGTTAATAACAAATGCTTTCTGAGGAATATCTCCATACATGGCACACCATCTGCTCCAGGTACATCTGGATATGGAGACAAGAGGTCAAAGGGAGATGGAATTTTGAGAGTGTTTATATCCTTTTTATTAATAACTAAGAATTTCAAAGGATTACAAACTGAGTGTATCTGCAACTTACTATAAAGAACTGATCTCCTGCAGCCAAGTGAAGTCAGGAAGAAACAACAGCATCCCTGAAGAGCTGTTGTGGATTAGTTGAAGACAGAAAAAACATGTTTCGTTTCATTTTGAAAAAATTTTAATCCATTTTAAGTTAAAATTTCAGCCAATACTCAACTTTAGATAAATTTGGCATTCAAAAGAGCAAGGCAGACACCTAAAATGTGGCAATACCTCAAAATTTTAAAATTTTTTCAGAACTTATACCCATGTAATACATGGTAATTTTTATTAAAATCTGCTTTGAGGCTAGTATGAAAAAAAATCGAAGGACAAGGGTTCAGGAAGAACACAGTAGAAAATAGGGGTTTTTTGTGTTGGTTTTTTGAAACCCTCCTAAACTATTCTGGACACCAATTAAAGTAACCAGATGGACCTTTAAAATTGATGCTCCTGTGTAAGCATTAAAAAAAAACCAACTCAATAGAAATAAAGGCCTGTCACAAACCCACTGAACTAAAAAACATGAGAATGGAGAAGAGACTGTTTTCTGTTGCTTCTGGCGACAGACACAGAAAGCAAAATAACACAACATTTCTGTTGTGTTTGTTTTAACCTAACACTCAAAATTTTTATTTAGTAAATCACATTCAGTAAGAACAAGCTGTATTAATTCATCACGTAAAGGATGATCCTTCAAATGCATTATGCTTCTGTTTTTTATAAAGGTTAGCTGCCACCAAGATCTGCAAGGCCCTTAAAGCCAACAGCTCAATACTGAAATTGTATGGCCCAGGAGAGCTTTCCAACTGCAAACTCTTGAGAGCAAACAGGTTACTTTTTACATGCTGCCTGCCAGAAAAAAATCTTGCTGCTATGGCGTAGGTTCTTTGTGTTTGTAGTAGACATACCACATATGTTGCCCCAATCTGTAGATTTTCTAAAATCTAGAGAATATTTAATTTAAAATAAAAAATCAGAACTTCATTATGACAAGTAAAGAAAAATTAAATGCCTGGAGTAGAAGACTGTGACTACTTAGAAACTAATGTTATGACCCATATTTCATAGGGGCAAAAGAACAGTTCTAAACAACTTGAAAGTCCTCTCTCTTAAGGTAAGGAAAATTACAAGCAAATTTTAACCTGCACATATAAAATATAAGTATAAAAAAAAAAGACTGGAAGTTGACAGCTGCTAACATAAATCAGAAGTTTCCCAAAGTAGAACACTAATAAGGAAAATTAGACATTACCTAAGAATGTACAAACAAAGCAATAATGTAATGGAATCAAAAAAGAGTTTACAGCAGAAAAAAACAGAAAGTCAACATTTCTCTGTATTATGGAAAAGCACAGTAACAGCACAGTAGCAAATAAGGATGAAAAACTACGTTCTGCTTTGCTAGCAAGAAAATACTTAACATGCCCTCAAAATTCAGCATATTCATAGAACAAATGCTGGAACTCAACAGTCCTGTTAGAGTCAAGAGGATGTTACTTGCTGAACCTGCCAACCCTCGAAGCTGCCTCAAATGACTGAGACCCAATATCAACCAAAATGACAAATTTCCTTGAAATAGTTACAAATCCGAACAATCCATGTAACTATTTCTATGTATCAGTCTAACATTAACCTGAGGAAAAACAACAGAAATACTGATATAGACTTTAAGTGACCAAGAATTTAAGAACAGGAATGGAATTAACAACAGTCAATGTTTTATATAGAAAAACCTCAAACTAACATGGCAGTTCATTTTTTGGGTAAGATTACAGGTTTGGTCAAGAACAGCAGAGATGCTACAAATAATCTCTTGAATGACATTTGATTTACTTTCAAAGGACACTGCATTAAATTAGCATTGCACAGTGTTAATGAAGTACACATGAAATTGATTAAGAGGTGCAAAGCTGAAGCATCTCAAAAAAGCAATTGTCCATTAGACACAAAGTGATGACAGTCAAGAAAGCATTTATCAACATGGAATGCAGAGGGATTGTTGCAGGTGTATCAGAACAAAAAGGTTACACTAACTCTTTTTACACCACTGATTAGTAGAAGAGGAATCAATTTAGACAAAATTCACAGATGACAAAAGCAGAACAGCAAATAATGATAAGCATGAAGAAATTGTTTTGGAAAACTTTGTTCATTTGACACAAAATACACATTAGTTCAGTGAAACAAAAGCAACACACTGGGAACAAAGATTACAGTTCACCCCTAAGGAATGGAAAGACAGTATGCCAGAAATTACCATCAGAAAAGGAGTCATGGCAGACAAGTTATTAAAAATCAGCTTTAAAGGCAAACCTAGCAAGATGTGGAGACTGAATAGTGAAGAACTGAGTATGAGAAATTAGCTGAATTTCTTCAAACACACGGGTGAGAATGATACTGGAGCACACACAATCCTCGTGGCAAGAGTCAAAAAGAAAATAAACAAAAAAAACCCAGCTATGCTGAAGAGCCATAAACCATGTCTGAAGGTGCTGAAAAAAAGAATAAACTATTCAAGCAACAGACCTTGAAGAGCATTCTTTTACCATCACAAAAGGGGACTGAGGGGTCACCTGAGAAAAACAAGTAAGTATATTCATGGGAGAAAAGCAACAGGCAGCACAGAGTACTTGAATCTAGAGAAGAAAGGAGTAACATCAGCCAGTGCTTGGAAAAGCTTGATGGACTGAAAACTGACTCAGTGTGTGGGCCCAGCATGGTGACCAGTGGAACAGAACCTAGTTGGAGACCAGTAAATAGCTGTGTAGCCCTGGGGTCCAGTCCCACTCAGATCTTCTACTGATGATCTGTGTGACGGAGCACAGAGCATCCCTGGTGAGTTTGCTGATGACACACAGCTGGTGAACCTGAACTGAACATGAGCCACCAAAATGCTTTTGCCTCTCTCACCATATCCCATGTTACCAGCAGCAAACCCTTTGGAGTGGCTGGCACAATTCTGCCTAGAGATGTTCAGAAGGGGAACATGGAGAAGGTTTCTTCTCACCTCTCTTCTCACCCTGCATTACAAGAAATACGTAGGCGTGAAGACCACCTAAGCCAGTCCAGATGTTCAAGTACTGCAGGGAAAGGCTGATACACCCTTTGTAAGGGCTGATGCTTGGCTCAGGAAAGACCATTATCTTTAGAAAGAGTAATCTGCAGCAGAATGAAGACACCTACACCACTCCCGCATCACCCAGATATTTGTTAACCAGAATAATTTACCTTCACTTCTCTGATCAATTACCTCCAATCTTTTTGAATTAAATCTTCCTCTCCTCAAATACCTACCTTTAAGGGGGTTTTTCCTTTTAAATTGGCTTTAGCACAACTCAGGTGTTATTCATTTCTCAAGGAGACAGGAATAGAAACAAATAAGAGAGGTCAGAGGATGGGAAAGGTGGGCAAACAAATTCAAACACTAGCAACTATTCAGATTACTTAGCCTATATTTTCATGGACAAAAGATTCCAATTATTTCCCAAATTTCATCAGATGGAATCAGTGTGTGTATACATATATCTGTGTGTATTTACATATGTGACACATATCCACAAACACCCACATAAAATTCAAACTTCCCTTTTTTTGAATTTCTGTGGATGGAAAGTCAAGTCAGGTAACACATCCTTAGAAAAACAGTGTGTGAAACTTAAAGCTGATATTCCAAGTAGTTTTGTTTCCTTTGACTGGTTTTGGTTGGGGTTTTTTTTTCAGTTGTGAGGGGTTTTGTAAATGGAATTAAAGATCACATACACACATAATGTATGGGTGTAATACATACAGAATACTTTATGTATGTTTTAGAAGTATTTAAAGAAATACACTAAGCTAATAGGCCCCCTCTGTTACTATGGTAATAAGCAATTTTGTAAGAGGATATAAACACATAAAAGGTGTTTTTACTTCACATTGATACTAATCCACTCTCATATGTAATAAAACACACAAAGTAAAAGAAAGTGAAAAAGACAAGCTAAGATTCTAACAATGAATGTGACTTCTTACAAGAAACTTTTTGGAGATTAACAACACATAATTTTCCATTTTGCTGTAAAGCTGCTGATTTTTAAGGCAGAATTTTCATATAACCCATACCTGAAAAACATAATTCTGGGCAGGTAGCATATTAAAATATTACAGAAATAGTAAAACTAGAAGATACAATGCATACTATAAAGATCTTGGTTTAACTAGCAAACACAACAAAAAAGTTCCCTTAAAATAGCACTTACAGTTAGAACACAGCCATTCATAAATATAATTACTAGTTAAGCAAAGAAAATATATATTGAGATGATCCCAAAAAAAAAAGACGCTGATATCTTAACCTTCAGACCACTCCTGAAGGGCTCTGATGGCCTCTCTCTCCCAGTGCAGTGAATTCAATGCCAAGCTCACCCATCTGCTACTGCACTTCATGTGGAGACTAGTCCTTAATTTGCCACCAAGATAATTCAACCCAGAGTTTTCATCTCCTGCCTGTGAATCCGGATTTTTTTTCCACAACCTATAAATCATAATGCATTTATTCTACAACTCTATCACAGAAGCAAAACACAAAAAGCAGAGCCTCAATTATGTGCATAAACTTAAACTGGTTCTTTGCAAAAGATGGCACACATGGGAGTTTAACAAGACTCTAGTCTTATACCCAACTATCAAATTTGATTTGCCTGTTTTCTATCCTCTGTTAATATATAAAAACTGTGCGGCACCGTTTTCTTAATGAAGTAATTTTGTCTGATCCCTCTATTTGCATGACTAAATTATTCAAGATAAAAATTGCAAGATGACAAAATCTTAATATGCAGTTTGGTAAAGTTCTAGTCAGTCCCTGAACAACACACTTATCTATCCAGTAAAGCTTGTGTTAATGCGACGTAAGAGTTTGGCAAATTCAACTCTAATGGAGCATAAAAGTGCTTTTGCTTGAAAGTGAGATCATTTTTAAAAATTCAAGGCATGATCACTTTTCCCTTTTTTTTTGCAGGAACAATCTGATACAAGCAGCAAAGCTTAAATAAACTAGAAACATTTCAAATGATCCATAAAGGATTAATAAGCACTGCAGGAAGTCCTATAGGCTCAGCGTATACATTTTCCATCTTTTTCTCCTGCGACAGGCATGACGTGAAATTCTAAACAGAACTCAAGTTTCAAAGTCACTGAATGTGAAGGTCTGCAGCTTTGATACCAGGGTAGAGTGGGGTCACCATATTGGAATATTTAATTTAAATAGATAACAAAAATATTGATTTTATTAGCATAATAAAGCCCCCAAATTATGGCCCTTCACCAAATTCTTTTTCTACTCACAAATAGACGAATGGACAAAAGCAAGGCAAAAGGGGTAGTAGTAAGCTACAGGCCACTAATATAACAAGAACAAAATGACAGCTATTATTTTGGCAGAGATAATCTATGCTGAAACACAAAACACACACGCACACAATTTCTTTCAATACAATTTTCTTGTCTTCCCACTGACTTCTATGATTACCACAGAAAGCAGGGTTCTAAACACATTTCTCAATTGAATCTTCAATCAATAACGGTAAAAATTTGAGAAGGGAGATATGGGAAAACATATTATAGCATTAGTACGTGTTTGCAAAACAGACTGAACTTCCCAATATGAATAAAAGTTGAAGGGGAAAAAACATAAAAACATATCAGTAACAATGCACCCTTTACCTTTACTTTACTGAAATTAGCAAAAGAAAAAGCTGAAACTCCAAAATTTAATCAGTAGCACAAATTGCCTCAGAACTGGTCCAAGCGATCAAATTATGTATTTACACTTTTTTTTTTTTTTTTGCTTGTACAACAGCAAAAATAAGTACCACACTTTCCAATTAAGGAATACTTCTCATTATCAAAATTATCAGAAAACCTTCAGATATTCATAAGTACTTTTGAAACAGCAGAAAAGTGCGATAATTTAAAGAATTTACAGGAAGTAATAAAACTTATCTAAGCGGAATCTATGTACTGGTATAAGCAGCATGGTATAAAAGAAATGTTAGAAAAGTAAGAATAAGATCCCTGCAGAAATCCAAAATAACATAACTTTTGGGAGAGGTCAGCTTGACCCAAACAGACTCAATTTGCCAGCAAGAATCCAGACTAACTCTAACACTGACATAGGAGAAAAGACAAATAATTCATATCAGAATTGAGAATTCCTCATGTTGTAAGATGGAAAAGTTTTGCCTCTGCTAAGCTTATAAGGCTGTTTACCACCCAGGCTTTCTGTTCAGAGCCAAAACAATCAACAGTAGAAACTGTTTAGGTGACAGTTACATACAAATTGGAATAACTTCTTGCGGGAGTTGAAAATAGAAAAGATTCAGAAATGCACCAGACAAATAGAAAGTCATAAAAGAGCATAAATATAAAAAACCAGCACAGATAATACTGGCCATATTGGGGAGGGGAGGATGGAGAAGAGATGTGAGAATGATAAACGTTAGCTCACAGTAAGAGACTGATGCTGAAAGGCAAAAATTATGCTAAAATAATACATTAATCAAAAGGAAAAGTGAATGAAAAGAAAAAAGCAGAGGGAAAAAAACTGAACAAAGGACTAAAAGAAATCATTTGTCTGTATAAAGGCAGCAGAGAGGCCTTGCTTGAAATGGTGTCTACAATTCTGGGCACGTTACTAAAACCAGACAGAAGAAACCAGTGTAAAGAAGAGCAACAAAACCAGCTCTATAAATAAAAAAGTATGATAGAGTAAATTTTTCCATGGTTATAAACGTAACAGACACAGTGAAATAACATCACTTTCTGCTAACATTTGAAAATAAGGAAGAGGTGCTTGAGAAGAACAACAAGCATGGCACACAAAGTATCAGAAAAAAGGGAAAATTTTGACTAATGGAAAGATTTTTATTAAAAATTCTTAGGATTGACAGAATAATAGAAGATTAATATCAGAAACTGAAAAATGTTTAATATAGTAGCTGCCCTATGTCCGATCATGTGCAGTGCTAAAAACAATCTACAAGCAATTCTATACTTGAATATTGAGAAAACAGAAGATGAAAAGGATTTTGATAAACAGTTATGGCCTTTGTGTACCTGTTGTAGAATGTACTTACCACATGTACCCATGAAAAACATGGCTCACCTAAGAGAACATCAGTGCTTGCTGATATTTACCCACCACTATCCTGGCAAAAGAGGAACAAAAGGAGTGCAAAAGACAGTCCCTGAAAACAGAACTTGACAAAGGAAAGCCTACAAATGTGAACAATACAGTATACAGATTATAAACTTGTTGTTTTGTTTACCTTTCTTTGCAATTCAAAACAGAACTGCAGTGAAGCTGAAAAGATTACAAAACCACAGCAGTGAAAAACAGAAATATTTTCAACTCTCTCAAATAGCCTTTGGAACTCCTTGACACGAAGTGCCAGACAGAAGCTGTATCTGCAGAGACTCACACAGTCATACAGATGAAAACATTTCAGTTTTATCAGAAAAGTCGTCTGCTAGCTAGGCAGCTGCATCTCTTATCAAAAGTTTTACTGGAAAAGTTGTCTTGGAGGAAGTTCTTCAATCATTAAGCATCCAGCTAATGTTAGAGACCAATACTACACTGAGCAAATCCCTTCATTAAATAAAACCCATAGTTTAGTATTTAGCCAGCCTATGTCACTGGCCTGCAATGACCTAACAAACATTAAAAAATTAACCATTTTCTCAGTATCTAAACCAAATCTGAATACTTTATTTCTCATGATCTTCAAACTAGTTTCATCTTCAAAATACATTTGTTTAGGATTGTGGCACTGCTACAGAAAGCAAGGACTACTGCTGAAAGAAAGCTCTGCCTGCTGCACAGTTTGCAACAGGAGAGAACTGTACTTGCAACACTAGGGGAAAATGTCAGGCAAAACTATGAAATTTGTTATAGGTGTGTTTTTCTACCTGCAACCACCCTCACCATTCCTGTCCAAATTAACTGCTCATTCAACCTTACAATCCAGTATTATAATATACAAAGAAAATGAATTTTTATTTGCATTGTTTAATTTAATAATGGAACCTCATGTTTCCCATTTCAACTCCTTTCCTGCAAATTATTCTGTCTTACAACCACATGACAAATATTTACAACTGACCAAAAGAGAGGTAAGTTTAAAAGGTACATGGATGAGGGTAAAGGAAAGGGCAACAGAATTCAGATAGGATAGACTGAACACCTTAAAAAAACCCCAACTGCTTCAAAGGATAACAGTGACTCACAAAAATGGCTCTTCATCACATAGGATGAGACAGAAACAGCTTCTAGGACTACCTTATGAGGAAACAAGTTATCTGCAAATTAATCTATTCATCTATTTAAGGCATGAATGATAATGTATTTCTTTGATTTTCACTGTGGAACTTTCACACGTAACTGTAGAATGTACTTTTATCTTTCAGAACAGTATCCTTCCCACTACTCAGATAAAATTGATAAGCAATTACAGAGGTGAGGTCTTTTATCTTTTTCAACAGTTGACCAATCTGGCTGTTTCATATAACTAAAAATGCAAAGCTGTTAGGTGTTCAACGCAGAAATGTGTTTTGCCAAAGGCATTATTAACAATTAATAATCATTACAGAGTGCCTTGTTTACCTGACCTTGTGTAAATTCAGCAGCCTTGTAATTAGACCCATATTTTGCATATTTGTATATTTCCATGCATAGAATTTGACTCACTCACTCATCCATTAAAATTTGCTTGACAGACATAGATGGATAACCAGGGTACAATTTGTATTTTCTGGATTATAGAAAATTGGCCAAACAACATGTTAAGTTCAATGAAAGGATATTCTTGTCTTTTTCCAGTGAAAAAAGTAAAAGCAATAAAATATCTGAGGCTGGCCCCAAGGTTTTCTGAAGAAGTAGCAGAATTTTGTAGTCTGACAGCTTTAATACAGTTCTGCTCTAATAAAAGGATGTTGTATTAAAAAAACAGAACTAAGAAGAAACAACTTTAGGCCTACATCTTCCTTCAGGCAATGCAACAAAGAATTCTTCAGCAGAAAGACCTCTTATAAAAGTTAACATATTTCTCCCATTTAATGACTTTCCAGTAACTTTCTAAGCAGCAGGAAGAATTATCTCACTACTCTCCTCTTCAGAAAAAGTCTTAAAATTTATGTATTTTTAAAGCACTAACGATAATGATTAAATAATTCTATTAGATATGCTTACATGATTGAGAATAACAGAAAGGTATGGAAGATCAACTGAGCAGTCAGTATGGAAAGCAACAATACAGAACAGAATGGGGAATGAAGGAATTTGTTTACCTCTCTGTGTGTGCTGGTATCTCATAAGGTCAGACAACCTTGTCCAGGAAGATATTTTACAGATTTCTTGTGAAGAAAATTACTTTTGTCCAAAAAGTCAAATTAGATGTACTCATTAAATATGTAACACTTAGATTTTTTAAACAACTTTTATAATCCAAAGGGAATCTTTCCTAAGAGTTCCAAAACACTTAAGAGACATAAAAAGCAAAACTCCTTTGGTAGCGCCTATTCAGGCACAGCTGGAATGTCCTAATAACTCATGAAGTCTGCTAGAATTAATCTGAAGAAACCACGAAGACAGTGGGAGAGGTACATCCCTGACAGTGTTCAAGGCTGGCTGGATGGGGCCCTGAGCAACCTTATCTAGTGGGTGACATCCAAGTCCGTGGCAGGGGGGCTGGAACTGGATGATCTTCAGGGTCCCTTCCAACCCAAGCCTTTCAATGATTCCATGAACCTGCATTTTCTTTCACTAACTTGTTTATTTTAAGGATGTTGTGCTGCCTCTGAAGGCCTTTCCTATCGAAACACACTTTTTAACAGTCTCCTAAGTCTGTGTCACACTTGTTACAGATAGTTCAGTGACTCACCACAAGGAGAAGGCTGGAAACTTTGCAGCTAAAGAGTTACCTACAATCAAAAGTAGGGTGAAAAGAATGGGAAGGAAAGGGACGGCATCTGTCTGGATGCCTTTTGATTTAAAAAACCAAAACTGGCCAGTAATCACACTGACCCCATCAATATAGGAGGCTAAGCCTCAGTTATGATGCTGGTTTCTCATGCACAGACCTGTGTCTGGAAAGACACAGTTTTATTTATATACAAACTAAATGTACTTCTCATTATGAAAGTTTGTTATCACTCCCTAGATAATTTTCCTTATTTTCACTACAGTCTCAGATGCTCCTCAAACAGGTATTTGCTACTCAAGCCTTTTTCTGAACAACATCTGATTGCTGGGTGGCACATTGCCTTGAGCCTCATGAAGCTCTTCAAAAATGGACACAGGACAAACACTGAAAATACGACTTTGGAGAAATACCTGACCATTTCTTAGCAGATAAAAGAGCCTTATTTTTTAAGTCTTAGTATGCCTGCCTCACTCTTGTTGGGAAGCCTCCAAAGACAAACCAGTATATACAGAATTTCAATTAAATTATGAATTCTCTACAAAGTATTTCAGTACCTTTGCCTTGGGGGGTTGGGGAGGGAGAAAGGATGTAGGATCCTAAAGCCACCTTATGTGTAATCACATACACGAAACTCTCTCAAGGATCATATCACAGTTCAGTTTATTTCTGCTACTTAACTGATGGAGTTAAAAAAGAAAAAATAAAATTCTAATAAGATGATCCCCAAAAGATGCCCCATTAAAGGAATAAGTCAGTGCAAATGGCGATCTCTTATCACAGGAAGAAAAAGAAACACAAAAAGCAGTAGGAGGAAGGGGGATTTGATTAATTGCTTCCTTCAAGAAAGCATAAAAACCACATGCAAATACCAAAGAATGGTGTGAGAAAGCATCATCAACACTGCATGAACTACTGGAATACTATCTAATATTTCTAAATAGTTGTATTAATCTCAATGACATTATTCATACTCAGATAGAAGGATGCACAGGTAGATACACATAAAGAGTATTTCTACCAAATTCAAATTCTACATGCAATCTTTGTGCTTGATAGGTGGGGTCAGTAACGGGTAGCTTGGTATCTGCTTGCTCTATTGCAAGATCATGCAGCATGAATTGCCCCAGTATGAGAAAAAATATATTATCCAGTAAAAAACATTACAGCAATTACAAACTTACTGCAGAAATCTAACATCTTATTCTGCAACAAAACCCAGCAGATGCCATTTTGTGCCTCTGTGTTTTGGGGGGCCAAGGGGGTTCTGTTCTTAAACAGTTCTGGCCCCTTTGTAGTATAGTCAAATGTTGCTTTGGATATTAAATTGAGAATTTATCTTAAATGGAAACAAACAACTTCGCTAAAAATTAGACATTTATGACTTGCAAATTACAGATACTAATTATTTTCAGTATATACAATTATGATATTCTCAAGAGGTATTAATTTTGGGACAGATGTGCTTTCATCATGTAATTTGGAAATTAAGTTACACACTCACGTATGGGAACTCAGAAGTCTGAATTTGTGTAAAGACAGGATTGATAGAAAGGAATTTTGTCTTGCTAATTTTCTCTTTCTCCCCACCCCCCACCTCTTTCTCTCTCTGATGAGAGTGAGTGTGGCCAGCAATCCTCACAGCTGGGTTGCCTTGCACTCAAAGGAATGGGGGCTCACTGCAGAGCTGATGAGGATACACCTCCACTTGACTCCACCTCCTGTTTTGTCCTTTCAGATAATTCTTCCAAATCCAGTAAATTCTAAAAATTTAAACAATTAAAACATACCAACTATAAAATATGCACAATGTTAAATAATTCACATTCAAGTCAGAGTGCAGAAATTAAGTGTTGCTAATGCAAACATCTTAACAAAGACATTATAAATACACATAATCCAAAATGAAGGTATTAATAGAGGAACTTCCATCAAATGAGGGTAAAAGGAATAGTATTGTTAGGTTGACCAAATTTTCATTAGGAAAGGACAGCTTATTATTACAAAAATGCTCTCCAACATGTGCATATATATATAATCTTCTAAGACAGGTGGTTATAAATGATAAATGAAAAAAGAATACAAGAAAAATACCAGCTACATCAATGTCTGGGATGATATTGCTGTAGAGTAGATGTATTGATTAGATAAATCCATTTGGGAGTTCATACTTTCTTATCGTCCACATTTAACCTGGGGACACCAACACAGAAAGGGAAAAGACAAGACAAAGAAGTGTTGTTTTCTGGTCCAGCATAAAAAACAAACCAATCTTCAAACATCAATATTTGGTTTGTACTGTTCCATTGGAGGTGGAAGATACACATGCAAGGCATTCCGAGTATCTGCTACAATTCTGAAACTGAGATTCTTATTTTTAGATGCATTTCAGCCACTGCATAAGCATTCCTATCTGGAGACCTTTACTGATAGCCATGGATTTCTGATGTCTCTAGCAGATGCCACTTACAAAGCTAATGACTTTGCTCAGGAAAAAATGAAAACATCTACTTGTCAAATTCTGCAGAGCCTTAATTTTCACGTAGAAATCTGGCACGCCTTTGGAAGACTTCAGAAACGTTTCTCTGGTACATTTATGGATTCAAAGCCCAACACACTCACCTCTAGACTGGAGATAGCTGGATATCTGAAAGTCTTCATACAGAGGAAAGTGAACAAGATTATCATTAAGCTGCTCTAAGACTTTCAGCAGGACTACTGACCTTTTTTTTTTTGGTCCTTTGTTATAGGATGCTGCAGCTGCAGGCAGACTGAAGACAAAATAATCTTAAGTGTGGCATGGAAATAAGAGAGGGGAGGTTCATCTGTAGCAACAAAAAGGCCTTTAAAACGGTGTGCCATCACAGAATGCAAAGGCAGAGCTGCCCCTGCACCAGGCTCAGTTTACAAAAGAAACAGACAGTGCAAAAACCCCATGTTTGATTGGATAAAAGTAGTAGATTAACTAATGATCAGTAAAATGCAGAAGTAAAGCCCACCAGTAGAAGCTTTATGATGAAATGTAATCTGAAGCCCAACCTAGCCAACATGACTGATAAGCTTCAAGGACTTTTCAGAGAGACCAACACAACACATGCTACATATGGGCCAACAACTGTTTTGAAGCACAGTTTTACTATCTGACTACACATACTGGAATAAGGTTCTACACTCAAACCACATTATCTCCCAAAGCAGGCATACAAAGCAGTTATTTCCTTAATGCCTGGATATTAAAAAAAATACTCCACTTGTACATATCCTCTGCAGGAAACAGACCCTGTGCAGCTTGACTTGACTTCTGAACAAGACATTGAAGCAAATCCAAAACCCTTCTATGAAGCCATGTCTAATGTAACACTACTTGCCACTTCTACCTGCAGATGGGAACAGTCTCAAGACAAAGTAACATCTCTTTTTAATCTCAGATGATCCAAAACGTTACTGGCTCTTAAAACTATTCCTGTCAAACAAACCTGTAGAACTACAGGTTTCACAAGACAGGAAGAGGAATAAATGCCAATGCTAACACAGCACAGACTGCTAAAATTGACCATGGTTTTTCCTAGCATACAGGATATCTTATAGAAAATTTGTTGCATTATAGCTGGTACTGCTTCTCTTAGCCACCATAAATGAAAAATTAGTAATTCCCCACAAGTCTCACCCAGCTCAAGGGTCACTTTCCCCCTCCCATAGTACATGAATGAGCACGTGAAGGCAGAAGAGTTGAGCTAAATGGCGCTGCCCAGATTCATTGCTCAGAGGTTTTTTCACATGTATCAACTTAATTCCAGGAACCAAGCTGAAAGGTCTGAAGTACTCCCACTTGATGAGTTCAGTTCTGAAATACTGATGTACTCACCCATTTTTCCTTCACTGCACCAAATACTGAACATCAACAAGAACTTAACAGCTGCTTAGACAAAGTTAAATCAAAGTTTTTAAAATTATCTTCCAACTAAAAAGCTTCCTTATGACGAGATTTTGAATACTGAAATAACTTCCTTTGAGGAACACCTTATTTAATTTTTCTAAGAGCATTTTATCAAGAAATAGAAGAGTGACTGAACATTGCTAAAATTATTTTCGGCAATGGTAACTGTTTGAAACCAGAAAAAATTAAAGTAATTCTTTTAACATCTAAGAGCAGGAGAAAAATAAACACCTGCAAAAGCCATTCCCAATATGCCAAAAGGAAAAGCATTTTAGGGCAAACATAGATGAAGTTTTTAATGTATGCCCTCCATTGCCTCCAAACCCCATGATTTTCTTATTCAATTATCTTTAGGAATGTAGGTTATGAAAGACAGCTTCAAACAAAACTGTTTACAATAAGAAGGCAACTGAATGAAAAACATTTTGGTTTCTCAAATACCGTAAAATTTCTTTTAAGCTTACTTCTGAAGCTGAAGGAAAAAATCATGATAAAGACTGAGAAACTTTAGGATAGGTAAGATAGATTTACTTCAGTTATTACAAAACAATCCATATTTTTTCCTTTTATATGCCCATTCAATTCTGAATTACCACAGATGGTGCCACTTGAGGTTTTGGGTGGTTTAAAAAGGGCTTAAAGCAAGTAATTTTCACATTCTAAAATCAGCATTGGACCCTGGATCTCCACATCAACAGTGACTTCTAAGAAAATATTTCTGATAAGCGCATCACTTTTAGGTCACGAACATCAAGCAAACTTATTCTTCTGGGAGGAACAATGTCCAGAGAAAACCAGACTTTAACTCTGTTTGTCCTGATGGATGCAAGGTGCTTGGGCACTGTAAGAATTCCTGGTTACATACACATCAACAGCATTAAGCATTAAAACCCAACAGAACTTGTGCAATCTCCTGGCAAGCTGCCTCTATTAAAAGTTCTGTAGACTAATACAGACTCAATCTGGTTTGGTATTTCAGTAACTGGTTGGTCCACGTTACTTTGGTATAAGGCATTAACTACATCAGAATTCCATGAGAACTGGTGGTTTTAAGATGTACTTTATTCTTTATTTAGATTACCTGGACTTTTCCTTCTTGTAATGTTTTTAATTATAGACTAGTGGGATAATTTTCCATCAAACTTTAAATTGAACATAAAAACCTAAAATAATTTAAAACGGCTCTCTAAAACTCCTGTAAAAAGAAGAAAGATGAACAACAATCCATTCAAGAGCAGTGATATTTTATAAACCCTCTTGTGATTCATTATTTGTTATTAAAATAGACTCAAAAGCAGCAAATCCTCCACATCCATATAGTATCTGTAGCACTTCTGTCAATCCAAGGTATCCAAAGGAGGACACATTTGCTCACTCACTCTCAAGCACCACCAGTAATGCCACTGTGGCAGATCTCTCCACAGGCTCACAGATCTGCCCAAGATTTTAAACTCTTGGCTACAGAATCTCATAACAAATGCTGCTACTGGTACACCAAAGCTACACACTTTGTACTCAGTTTAAATCCAGATCAGATACACTGAGCAACAACTGCATCCCTTTACTGGAGCACAAACCTGCTCTCCAAGTGTTGCTGAAATTCATCATTGCTTTGACCGGGGCAACAGATCAGTTCCAACAGAGTACCTTCAAAGACTGCACTTTCTGTAATCCTCTGAAGACAGCAACATCTTGTTATTAGATGAGTGATTCAATCACCTAGGTAAACATTACACACTTGGTGGCAATCATAACCACGACCATATTTACCTCCAGGCACACTTCCTGTAACAAGGTGTTCACAATACTGCCATTTATAAGCCTAAGCAGACAAATTATTGTGATAATAAGTCCTTACATTCCTGCATTCTACCTACAGAGGAAATTACAAAGTTAGTTTTACTCTATTGAAGCAATCCACATTTCTTAGAACCTGATCCATGCGGTGGCCAGCCTGGGGAGCCTTTTCTACAAAGAACTGACAGAGATATCTAGTGTCATTAAGCCTTTTCTGGCAAGGTACCAGACTGGGGACTAAGTACAGATACTGCTTCTTATGTTAACTAATTCGCAGTGGCTAAAATCTGGAGCGCATAGAGTCATACTCAGCCTCTCTCAAGCACCAGCGAGATGGATGCATGTCCATCATGGCTGGTAAAATCCAGTGAGGAGAGTAAAACCCTTTGTAAAGACACATCGATCATTACTTTGAAACACTTCACTAAAAATTGTATTGATGCTGCAAGTCTGAACCAAACAATTCCTTTCCAGGGCAGATCATGGAGAAGTTGCAGTAATAGTGAATCGATTCCAGTTAACGGACTCGATGAGTGCTGTGACAAATAACTGCTCGCTCATCCCCAAAATGTGCTACACACCATGACCAAAAGGGTTATCTTTTGTTATTCAATAAACATTAATTATGACAGATGCCTTACACTCTCATATGGTATAATACTGACTGCCCAGTTCAATAACCAAAGTATTTCTAACTTCCTCCTGGTTAACCAAAACTTGATTCCAAACTAAACTCATCTGTCATCCTCAGTCAAGGAGAGGATCACAAAATACTACTGCGGAGGGGAGGAAGAAATTCCTGATAATCTGGTGGCAACCTCCCTTCTCTCTCTCAGGCTCCCAGTAAACTGTGGATCGAATCACATCAATATTTTATCTCTCCTTCCAATTGCTCTCAATTCTGCCTTGACTTGGAAGCTTTCAGTACTAAAAATAAACATCTCTGTTCCGTATGATGCCTACTACATCAGCTGGTGTCACAATTCTGGCCCTAACTACTCCTCATCACATGCCCATATAATTCTAGTACTATTAGCACAGCAATAAATAAAATATTGTACTATTACCACTACGAGACACCTTTCCC